>NW_015374045.1:310600-482011 GCF_001272555.1 Dufourea novaeangliae | reverse complement strand
GAGAGCACCGATACTCGGCACGCTCTACCGTACTCTCTCGCTCGCACACCTCCCTCCCATAGACCACCGAAATTCCTCGGCACCCGTCAACACCGACGGAGAGCACCGATACCGCGGCTCGCTCTACCGCTCTCGCTCGCACGCCGTGACGTCACCCGATTCCCGGAATCCCGCGGCCACGAGATGGCTCTTACGGTAAGGCATTCCCGCAAGGGAAATTGTAATGAATGAGAATAATATGAAACTTCTTTACCTTTTCTTGAACATTCTAATTTCATAGCTCTAAACTGGGTACCTGAAAGTATTTCATTGAATTTGAATAAAAGATTTTACTACTTCCTAAAAGACTCCGTGTGATATTTGATAGCCTAAAAAACAATGTGTCGATACAGGGTTTCGATTTATTTACGAAACTAATCTGACCAGTTGCTGCATTCTTTGACACTAATTTTCAGGAAAATGTAGCAGCTAGATATTAACATACGTTCATTATTTAATTACTCGCAATAAATAAAATTTTTGTAAGTAAATAACGTGTAAGTAAATTCATATGTACAAATTTACCAATTGCCAGAAAGTAATTGTTCGTGCGTATTAAGATTCTTACAATAGGCAGTAAAACTATTCATACTCTCATATAAATTATAAATATGTAAATGTTAATAAAAGTGGTGTATATATTCTCCCACATGTAGATTTGAAAAACTATTTATGAAACTACATCTATTCTGAATTTATCTGTTACAAATATACATATGTAAGGCAAGTAACGTCGGGTATTGACACTAAAATGGTAAGGGGTTTTCTGACGCCCTCGAAGCATGGAACAGAAAATTACATTGCATGTTAGGTCTATTCTTATATCTCGTCTGTGGTAATACTTTACCGATGACTATACCGATTGCCCGGGTCTCACCACGATGAGGTTGCTAATCGGTTCTCGTACCGGAACTGAACCTCTTCTACACAAACGATTCTTTTTCCATCCCCTGGACGTGCTGGACGACAGAGAAAGGTACGCGCACGTGTGTGCTCAATACGTGCGAGCGAGGGACGTTCTCAGTAATCAATTAACGAATAGGAAATTATCGAGCGTTTACTGATGTGCAACTGTGCAGTCGGATGGGTTCTTGTATATGTTGGCAGCGTGCAACCAAAACGGGTAGATTCCTACTATTATGCCGGAATTAGCCGCTTCATGCAGCACTTGCCCGGGAACAACAGATTTCCTCTCTGGTAAAATATACAGACACGAATTTCTGCTGGACCGGTTATCTTGTTTTACCGTATCGATATAAGTAGTATAAGGCCATCTATCGTGGATTCCATATGACGGCAACTATCCAGAATTTTGGAGTTGGATCACTGACTGGCCGGCACTCAATCTTAAAGGGTATTTATTGAAATTTACTAACTAACAGCTCCTTGTTTATAGGGTTTTAAAATGTTTAAATGCTAGTTAATCTGCCACTGCGAACATTTTTTCAATAAACTTTGTCAGGGAAATATTATCAGGGAAAATCCCTCTAATAATTATAGGTTACGTTGAAACAATAATGCAATTAAAATATCCTTTAATATTGTGTTTTTCAGCGATTCTTTCGAACAGTAGACGTTTCGCCATAATGTCTCAGTCTTTAGACAAAGTGCCTGATGTGGATATCGATGGTCATGGAAGATTCAAATATATTTTAATTAATGTGCAAGACGAAAGTAGCAATGCAAGCAAGTCCATTGTTAGGGGGTATGCCAGGGCACAGTGGCACGGTGAGTCATTATGTTATATATCCAGTCTTGTATTTATTTGGCGAACATGTTACTAAAAATTTTTGCAGTTTTGTGTAAATCAATTTTACACGCATTTATATTTGGACTCATCGATAGGCTGCAGGGAGAAATATCTTTGAATCAGGGTACACGTTTACTTGCAGGTTTCAATTCGAAAGAAAAACATTCGAATTTCACCTTATATCTTACACAAAAATCCTGTTTAATAGTAAATCATTTAGAAGCTTCGCAACATTAGGCAAATGTTTCACACATACTCTTATACCATTATATTAAAGTAATTTACTATTTACAATGATAAAGGTATAGTCTGTACAATTTTGCATGTACAAGATTCAGACATTCGTTAAGATAAAAGATACCTTTGGACTGTCTTATTCTACAAGGTACAATGACTTATGTAGCGTTTACTTCTGTTACACATTCAATAATACATTCATTTCAAGACAAAAAAAAAACCAAGCCTAGAGATACGAGGTACTTTCCGCCTAAAATGGAATGCCGTGAGTAGGAACTGCACGAGTTTGTAGTGAGCTTTCATTGGCAAAAGTGGAAACGTTCGTTACATAGTTATCCATAAATACACATTTTTATAAAGAATAAAGTTTCAATGATTTTCCCATTCCTTCAGAATACAAGAAGAGGAAGCTGTACATAGATTTTGTTTTCAACCCCTCGCCAATAAAAATCTCCAGTGTCTACGAGACACAACAATCACCAGATCATTCGGTTCATTTCCATTAGTTTCCTTTCCATTCACGCGATTCACAAATCCGAGGCTTCTTTGCCGAGCAGACCGTTTTCCGATAAAATTTGCCCCAATCGTTCGGCACAGACTACGAATTCGAAGTGGGATTATCATCTCGGAACCGAGTCCTTTACTAAGAGGCTCTCCTGAAGCAGCACCAAGCCCTCTGTATATTGAATCCCAATTTGCAATTCTTGTGGTTCGAGTTCTTAACGTTCCTCGTCCCGCTGTTGTTTTTTGTTGACGATCGTGTCGCGTCGGTGGTCGTTTGCAGCTGCCCTCAGGTGCTGTCACCTTCCTCGCAGTGTTCTATCAGATCCACGTCGACGTCCCTTAACTCCTTCGATTTCTCTTTAATGGGTTCCAGTTTGCAACCCTTGTATTTGTGCCCGTTGTTTTCCTCCTGTTTCTCGGAACACTCAATGACCTCCTCGCTGGACTTTCCGAGAACTTTCGCGGGTTCCTTCATCGGCGATGGAAAGCCAACCAAATCGGAGTCCGTGTTGCTGTGAGTTAACGTGAACGGCAGCTTCAGAGACACTTCCCCACCCATCGCCGAGATTAGTAGCTTCACCTGGGGGAAATCGAGGCGTAAATCGAAACGAGTCAGAGGATCGTGATTCGATCGTAGTAGTACGTCTTTTCAAGAACAAATGCTAAGTTTGGTTGACGTAGTAGTATGTCCATCTTAAATAAAAACTAGAATAGTAAGTTAAGTAGTAGTTTCTAAATATTTTTAGAACACCTGAAGTTGTATATTTGCAAACACAAGAACCCTCCTGCCAGTAAAGTGTTAACAATCCTCGTATTGTCTCGACTCGAATGTAAATTCAAGTCGAGCTTAAATCGAGTGAGAGATTTACCAAAACAAATCGAGTAGAATATTCTCAAGCACACTCTTGATTCTCGAAACATACATAAAAACCGGCGAATGGAAGCAAAAGTCTCCGGTGTCGGTTTTACGATAACGGCTCCGACATTAGTTACACCGGTCTAGAGAAAGGAGCACAAACTACCCTCAACCACGTCGAACCGTATTACCTTCACATAGTACGAGACGTATATCGCGAAAACGTTTCGTTCCTCTGGCCCGTTTCCCGGGCAAACGACCGTCGAGGCAAGAGTGGCGCCGGCCCTCGCGTAACTGTCTTCCAAAGCGATCCAGTTCTTCGTCGAGCCTTTGATGGGCCTCAGAGTGTAGTTACGTTTCATGGTGGTTCCCGGCCCTATCGGGCAGCCCTCCTGCGACGAAAGCATCGCCACCACGTTCTTGAATTTCCCGTTACTGAACATGCACACGTCCACGTGTTGCACGATGAACACCTGTTCGGACACGGGGGAAAGATTAAAGTTCCGTTTCAAGACGAGTGGGCCGACAGGGGGTCGGCGGTAGTGTACCACCGAGTTTCAAGGGAACAAACGCGATCGTCGGGCTTTCGTCGTCGTCTGTTCTGTTCGGCGAACTGTCGGAGGGGCAAAGTTAACGGGCGGACGTGTATACATATCCGTATGTATTCGAAACTCGTGCAAGCCAGACACACACGACCACCGTATCAAGCCCCGCGTCCGTTCCCGTTTTCAAACAATGCTCACCAGGCTCGCTAATGAACCGTGCCCGCAAAGGCAATCGACGCGAAAGCGCTCGCGACCGCTTTGTACAACCTGTGTCCTTTCTGTCGCCGCGAGTGAAACTCGAACGTCGCGCCCCTTTTCATACCCTCTTCACCCTTTCCCTCCATCAGCCGTTTCCTTTCCTCTTAAAGGAATTCTTTGGCTGAAATTACAGCACTTTCCCAGACTCTCCCGGCGAGTCTTTTCACTGTGGTAATTCACGCCGGAGGATTTTTCAATTCGCCCGGAAACGATTTCTATCCGACTAATTTAATCCCTGGTTTAAAGGACCGTTCAAGTTTACGGGAACGAAACACCGTGGAGATAGGCGAGAACGGAAAAGAACCTGGCGGAGATCTCGGGATAGTATCCGTACGGTGTTCTTTGTGTTCATTATTATTTTGTCGAGGTCATTATGAAACGCGGACGGAATTCTTTTTCCTGCAATGCTTAACCCTCGGCAGTTTGAGGTCACCTTTAACGAGGGAAAATGTATGGGGCTTTGTGTATACTGTTTTCCGATCCTTTCACGAAATCGCAGAGCGTATAGGTTCAGGACGTTTCCGTATTAACGTTAGTGTGAGTCGGTTTGGTCGAATTTAAACCGCAACATTTCCGGCAGCTTCTCGTCGAAAGACTCGCGGTGTACGGATTAGGCGAGAGTTCCGCGCCACGTGTTCCACGAATGTAATTTTGTTCCGGCTTAATGCCCTCCCCACTTTGCGTATACAGTCGCGCTTCTCGGGGCTCTCCGCTCGCTAATAAAAGCGATTATGTTTGTTTCGAAGGGGTTCCACCGCTATGGCGAAACTTCTGCGGTAATTTCCATCGTGTCCACGTGGAAATTTCGTGTCCCTTACGCGACACGTTTACCAGGCTTCGTTCGATTGTTCGTTACTTGAACGTCGACGATTATAATGGCGGTTAATCGGTCTTCGATAATTAATTTCTTATTAGAGTATCACGCGTAATATATCGACTGTACCGCCTTTCAAGTACTATGCAAGAGCTAGACGTTTTCAACAATTAAAAAAAAAAAAAAAAATGAAGAGTACCAAGGGTAAATGAAGAGACCAAGGTCCAAGTGATAGAGGATCGTGCGTGGTCAGACGCAACAGGCACCGTATATTCTTGCTAGTATCCACCGTGCATATGGAATGAACGTATTGAAATGGGAATATCAAAGGAGCACCGAGGGCTTTGAATTCCTGGGATTCCATTCCAGAATAAAATGACCTCGAGAAATTCTCGCCAGTTTTCATCCTGTTGCACTAGTTTCAACGCTTGTTCCAGGAGTTACCCGTTTTATAGGCGATCCACTGACTCAAGTATTTTGATATCTGTGCAGCGAGAAAACTGGTTGTTATAATCGGTAGTTGTTGAAATGGTGTCTGTTGGTGAAATAATCGTGCATATCTCGTCAACAGAAAAGAAGTAAATCTTTTGTCAAGGTAATGCTCGACCTTATGTGAGCGTTATGACTCGGCAATAAATTATGGATTACAGTTGGAAAATTATGGCCATCGTATTAGTTTAGATTTAGCTCTATTTAATCCCAAATTAATTCGGATCATTTGGGAATTATATGGATGGGAATAATATTCCAAAGTCTACGAAGACATCAACAACGTCCTTCAAGAGTATTTCCCCTCCGTATTGGACGGGGATATTCTACAAAACTAGGTTTCAAGAGCTCATGGAACGTTCGGAGAAAGTAATGAAGACTAATGGAAGTCACATTATTGATTAAACAAATCAGTCTCTCTAAAAGCGACATAGTAATTTAAACACACTCCCTAGAGAATATTTATTCCTCTCATAGCACAGTTCAATTTCCCCGTGACATCTAGATCTTATAAACGATACGAGGATAACAAAGCTGGAAATGTACTCCCTTATCCCTTCGCGGTATGGAACGAAGTAGTACGAGTACCTACGTGGTCAGATACAGGGAAACGCAAAGCTTGTACACAGTCGTCGTGCAATTTCCCCTCGTTTATTGACACCCATAAGCACCGTGATTCCCCGGATAACGGTCTGCCTCGAATCACTGAAGCGCATCATTCATGTTTATTTCATGACAGCTATTCCACGGGGCCTCGATTTCATCCCTGGCGATTTCTGCGTTACACTTTGTATTATCGCCGTGACATTCGAGCTCCCCCGTCCACTCTGGAGACGATTATGCCCGCGATAACGGCCCGTACGCGGTGGAAATTCGATGAGAAAACGGCTGTGGGTCCTCGCGAGAGACGTTCACGCGACGGCTATACCGATTTCCGCGGGTTTACGAAAACGTTCGTCGAGTATTCCTTTCGCGTCTGCAGAGAAGACCGTGCGATGAATTCGTAATCATAGTCCCGAACGCACCAGCAAACTCGTTCTTTCGTTAAACTTTAATCTGGCGGCGAGATTAGTCGCGAGCTAATTAAACAGGTCGCGCGGGATAGATATCGCGATGCCGCGACGGAGAAACGGGGACCGTGAGAAGTGCGACGCGATTAATCGATTAAACACGAAGCCAGTCGGTCCAGGTTGTTGCACACGGTTCGATGAAACTGATCTTGAGGGAATGGGAGAAAAAAGGGCACGGCACAGTGTCGAGTGTTTGAAGGATCGTGGAAAAAGGTCGAAGGGAAAATTGTTTTTCTTCGTTTTGGTAATCTGTATATAGTAAAATTGGGATTAATACCAGAAAATTAGGATTGGATTCGGGTTGTAAAAAAAATTTGCATCATTACCTTGATCCTTCTCACCGATTTTCGGCTGTTGTTGTTGACCGTGACGTGGACCGCGATCGAGTCGCCGTGGGCGTAGATCGCGCGATCCAGCTTCCCCTCGAGACCGACGCGACCGTCGACGAACAGAAACGGTTTCTCCACCGCAGCGTGTGGTCCGGCGTTCTCTGAAAATCGCACGTTCCTCCGTCGATGTCTCGTTTTTCCGTGGATTTCAGCGAACAAACGCAATTTTAGGAACTCGATTATCGGGGAGTTTGGACAAGAGAACGGGCGCTCGCGGTTCGATTCGATCGACCGATAAAAATCGTGGGGTTGGAAGCTTCGAAAGCTTCCGAAATAACGAGCTTACCCTCGTCCTCGGCGATCTCATTCTCCGCGAACGTGATCCTGGTCGTTCGACACGGTTTGTCCCCCAGGTGGCCGGCGGACGGACTGCCGGACACTGGCACACTGTACACCGTTGTGGCCGGCAATGGTGGCCTCGTGGTTCGTTGTATCACTCGTATCCCCATACGGACGGTGGTTTTCCGGTGAAGTTTCTCGTCCGCTCGTTCCGCTGAATTTCAATCGTCGTCACAGCGTGTTATTTGATATCGAGGGCAGGAGGGACTGCTGCGTTATTTACGGAATACTCGACGAAAATTATATCGCCCCCCTTCCCCACAGGAGGTCATTCTCAGAAACGAAAAGTTTCAGCTCGGTTCCAGCGGTCGATGGAGAACGGGATTTAATTTATCGTAACGAGCGTGAAACGCACGGTTGCACGGAAACCTGAGCAACATTGGGACGAGTAACTGCGCGAACCGATTGGGAGCGAATGGAATCAAAATGCTGCAATCAGAGAGCGGTCCCGCGCTTTTCATTCCCTGACAGGGGAACTTTCGTACGCTGCAAGTTTTTTATTTTTGTTTAAACTGCGCGGATTTGTAGGGAATGGAAGAATTTTTCGTTTATGGGGATATTCGGTTCTTCGGGGTGAAACCACCCCTTGAAGGTTAATGTGTCTATTTTGATTTCGCTGTATATCTTGGAAACTGTAGTAGATATTAAAAGATTGTTAGGATGAAAATGTAATGGCTTCTAAAATTAGTTTATTCCTTTTATTTATTTATTTAACCGACAACCTTTCAACGATTTTATTTTTCTTTATATCTACTGTAGTTTTCAAGTTACATATACCAGTAAATAGGAAAACACGTTATCATTTACAGGGTGGTTTAACCCTAAAGAATATCAGCGAAACTGAAAAATTACCCGATGCTTCCTATCAAGGTTTCTTACAACTCTGCAGAGTTAAACAAAAATTCCAAATTTTCGGGATACCGAAGTTCCTTCGGTGAGTCAATTCGAAAAATCGATGTGGAACTGAAACAATTTCCGTCCCCTACTTTCGGTCGCGGCCAATCCCGAGATCGTGGTGGAATATTCACAGTCGTACGGATCGAGATTGCAAAAAAAAGGAGTTTTAATTGGAGCAGACACTCCGGACGTATATAATGGATAGAATCCCGATGGTGCTCGATTGCTTCCGTTACGATCGTCGTAGGAACGGAGGGGTATGGATACACAAGTACACGTTTCCACTCACCGATGTAAGCACGGACGTCGTAGCTGGTCCCGATTGGCGCCCCGTTGTACTCCTTCGCTGGTACCAGTTGCACCGAGGGTGGTGCTAACGGTGTGATGTCCATCGTGAACGCGTGTGCGTTCGGGCCGAGCCTCGCCACCAACGCCTCCTGAAACGGACCCTGTGTCATTGACATACACTAGTCCCACGTGCACGTTCATCGTCGTAGTCTTACGAACAAATCGTTCCGTCGATAATGCCCGACGATTCTCCAGTCTGTCCATTAATCGTGTCTGGGATGCTTATGTCGGAAGCTGTTTCAATTCAGAGAAACAAACATCTTGGGGGATACACGTTTTCGCCTTTAATCCGGTTCATCGGCTACTGATTCTCAAACGATAGGTACACACTCGTGACACCTGGTCGCTTGATCCTACACCCCGGAGATCGAGGAATTAACTCGCGTTTCCTCCCCGTTCACAGAGATGGCAAAGCTTAACCGTGGTACGTCGTAATCGATAATTGGTTCGTTCCTTTAGAGGACAGATCGATTTCATTCGAAATTCCCGTCGAACAACCGACACCGAATTACAACCATTAGCGTCGGGTCCTTCGTTGGATGTACGCTAATGGAAACTGTTCCGTGCACACACACTCATTCCTGGATTTTCCTGGTTAAAGTCTCCCAACTCCAAGACCGTTAATCCCGCGAGAGGTACCGAGCTTTGACCTTTTCGATGGGAAACAGAGGAACATCTCTCTCGACACTCTCTTTCCGTTGGCAAAGGTAGCTGCAAAAAGGAGCTGCGCGGGCACTTTTGTTCGCGACTACCCTTTCGATTTTCCACGGGCGAGACTACCTATCGTCTCTGGGAACCGTTTTAATCGAACTCCACGAGAAAAGCACTCGACGGTAAGACTGGATCTTCATAAATTCATAAAACATTTCTTTGAAACACTCTTCTTTATCTGAACCACGCGAAAAGTTCTAGTAAATAATCGGTTAAAGCAAGACTTGAAAACTGTTATGATATCGATTTAGGTTCTTGAAATAGTTATGAAGAATGTTTATTCCGTAAATGAAATCACAATACATTACAGCTATAAGCAAAATTGATAAAAATTATTATGTTTCAAGCACTGCTTAAAAAGTCACTTCTTGCGACAGACAACACTTACGATTTTTCACAGTAAACTGACGCGTCAGCTATAGGGGTTAGGGTGTATACCTGAAAAGGGTCAGGCTATGCACTGGTATAAAGTGCATTTTTCTGCTTTTTTTATTAGGGAAATTATTTCCACAATTTTATGACAGAAATTATGGAACAAACCATGTATTTTCTGCGCGTCACGCCGCTTGTATTTACGCGAGGGGATAAAAAAGGAGAGTGTGTGGTGCATTGTCGGGGCGCGGCTTTGTTTGTTGCATCCACGACAGGTCGTTTCGATCAGCTAAATCGTAACGCGGCGAAAAACTTTCAATAGGTATCCCCCATACCCCCCACCCTTTTCGAGGTAGGTTCTATTCAATTTCGCTGTTTCATAGGTTCGCGTCGACACGGTCGCTCCTGTAAAGCGCTAGAGTATGAACGGGGTTTTGTAATTAACGGACTTAACGGGTTGGGGAACTGAGAAAATCAATATCCCGGTAGCTTGCTGGCTCCCTGTCTTGATTTTATGCGACGAAAATCGTTTGTCGATCGGATTAAAGATCATTATCGTTTAGTTAAACATTTTGCAAGCTGTGCCTTCGTCAGAATCTTTATGCTTTTCCGAAATAATTATACAGGATGTTTCACAAAGTTTCTAAGATTTTGGGTGCTTATAGTACTCATCGATTGGAGTGAAAAATGTTTGACCAACGTAGACCCTGGAATCAAACCTTTCGACGTGAAATACGGAAGTTTAGTTTTTTTACATTTGTCGCAGATGTTCGATATGTCTTCTTTCCATTTTAAATACAAAACTCGCTTCCCTCGGATCAGAGATCGACATACATTTTCAGATATTCCTTTCTCTGCCTCGTGTTGTCGTGCAACCTTGAACCAATGCACTTTTAAACCGATTCTGCCGTTTACATTCAATATGTCGCGAACTGACACGACATCGAACGTTCGTAAATAGAAAAATTGATTTTCACATCGGAAGGATATATTTCAGGACCTACGATGTTGATTGAACTATTTTTTACTCCACTCGGTGAGTACTTACTTTAAGTCTTGGACTCCCTTTTGGAACCCTTTCTGGAACATCGTTGCCGATCGAATCACCATCAGTCCATTTATCTTACGAAAACCTTACTTATCTTTTTCTTGGATCACAATACATGTGTAGCGTAAGAAAATCTCCCCCCGTTACAAATACAATATTGTCAAAGCATTGTTGTGAAAGTTAGATAATACTGTGAAATTCTATATCGAGAATATACTCGATACAGGACTGGCCTAAACGAAATAGAACGTCAAGTTGGACTCGATGTAGGACCGCAAAGAGTTAAAAAAAACCATACTGCTGTCCTCGCACATTTTCCAGCCATTTATCTCGTGTCAAAGCATTTTCCGAACAGATTCCTGGTCGATTCCCATCCGCTCGGTTTCCTCCACTTTTTTTTTTCCCTTCTAGGAAGCATTCCGCGTCTGACCGCCGATTTTTTTTTCTTCTCCCTTCCCCCGTCGACTTTAAAGCAGCTTCGCTGTATGCATGATTGATGAGCTACGTAACGCCTTTCAGGTCTGTCGCATTGCTCCCTTTGAAAACACGCACACACGCCGTGAAATCGTAGCATTCGTAGTCCACTGTGAAACGACATTATCCCCTCCCCATTCGGTCGTTCGAGTGCAACCGTTCCGCCTCGTTCATCGCGAGTAGTTCTTGCAAAGAAACACATTGTCGTCCATCTTTCACGAAGACAGAGAGCTCCGGTATAAATAATCGTGTTGTTTTTTTTGTCACTCATTTTCAAAGCGATTTGCCCCGAGTCTTATGTAATTAACCACGGTTACTTAATTGTTCTAAACTTAATTGTAACACCACACTTCCACCCCCGGTTTACGCATTCATACGTCCAGTACGAATAAATCTCAACAGAGTTCCTCGTAATTGCCTCCCTGTTACGTTTCGCGAATGAAAAATTAAGCGGTGGCAGTTTGGAAACGTTTCAATGTTCAACCGGTTGTGTTCGCAAAACGGGACTTGTTGGTTAAAAACGCCGAGTTTTAGACGCTTTCAGAGAGCACCGATCACGAGGAACCGGAATTTATGGATTGATCCAAGGATCTCCCGCTTGGGCATAGTCGTTTTACGAAGACAGTACTGTCCCCGAGCTTTTTATTCGACTTTCGAGATGCGGTCCGGAATGGTCTCGAGACGGAATCAAATGGTGATGGATGAACGTTCCTAAAAGGGATAGCTGTCCATAATGATCTCCCATTTGCGTGGCCCTCGAAAGACATCCCCTCTCGCCCTTAAAGGCGATAGTTTTTCCCTCGAATAATTTTCCCGAAAGTGTATCCTGCTTTTAATACTTACGAAGAGGCGACTGCGAAGTCTTCTGTTTTTTTCTCGGGGGCAGAAAGCATCGCTAATTAAGGGTGCTCGAACGATAGAGTCAATTACTTGTAAGTAGATACTTCCAGGAGTCTCATAATTAGAAGTTTCATAATCGAGGGTCGAACTTCGTTTTTCTTTTTTTGTTTACCAAGGCCCGATGAGAGAAAATCCTCTTTCTCTCTCGAGGATATTTCGATCGTGGAGGACGATGGCAGCAGCGACGTTTCGCTATCGACTTAATTGAAATTTCATTCCAGTCGCCCGTATCATGACAATTCACTTCCCCGTCGCCGGGACACGAAGAAAGACGTTCTCCTCTCGACGACAATTACTGTCGACGGTTTTCCTTTATTTCGAACGATCCACCGTGATCCCGTCGCGAGAGGATCCAATAAAGGCCGGGAGACAATTTTCTCTTCCGCGAAAGAGACTTTCTCCGCCGTTCCGAGAGTTTCGTAGGTTGCTCCGTCTCGTTTTTTTTTCTTTTTTTTTAAGCGGTTCAAAGCTGTTCGTGTACACGGAACGATGCTCCTGGTTGCGCCTATCCTCAAAGAGGGATGCCTCGCGATAGAAAGAATCCGTGAAAGCCTCGTGTCGATCCTTTCAATCACGCCTTCTCCATCTTTCTTTGCCGTCTCGTATTCTTCGTTTTGAACCTCGAATATATTAAAATCTGTATATTAGCTGGCAGAGCATAGAACGCCATCGTGGGCGTCTATGTTAATAAATTTTATACGTGGCCTTCCACGTATCAACAAATTTTCCACTACAGAAAATCGTGTCGTGTTTTTCATTTATACCACTGTAATCCATTCTCGTCCTCTAATTCGCGAGAATCGTCGAAATTCCAAGGAAACAATCGTCAATGGAAGACCGTCGGCTGACCTTCGGCTCGCTTCGTGGAACATTTACCCCTTCCTGGTTCAAGGGAACGCGACGTTGGTAGCGCGGGAAGTAAACGAAGAAAGTTTCCCCGTCGCGAAGTTAATACGCCTCGCGTCGTTCGATGCATTTTTATATTTCAACCGTGAAACGGTTAGGGAAGACATTCACGGTCACGTTTCCGTCGAACGACTTCGTTCTTCGATCCTTTAATTCGATTCCTCTGTGCCCGTGAATATAATGCTCCGAGCAATAAACGTGTTGGACCTGGAGACTTCTCACCGATGCTTTCAGTAAATTCATTATTTAACGGTGCACGTTCGAGTTATCTTCGTACTCGTATCACCCCCCCCCCCCCCCCCACGAGAGATCTCTCGATAGGATAGGACTGCATTTGCCCCGGCTAAAGTATATCCTCGCTGGGTATAACCTTGCTCGGCCATTCGCGAAATTTAAATAAAGAGTGTCCCACAACTGGTAACGATTTTACGTGAAAAAATATGGAATAATATTCCTTCCTTTGAGACTTCGTCTTCGAGGAAATCGATTGCGAAGATTCATCTGTAACGCCTGTATTCGTTCTGGCAATAAGTAGAAACGGAATGCAATGAACAGACGCAGCAGCCGAGTCCCTATTCAATTGCACGCGTATGCAGCAGATTTTCAAACATTCTCAACGTCCACAACTGTTTCCTCCTTTACAATACCTTAGAATAATTTAATCCACTGAGAAAACGGTCGTTCCACAGACATGAAAAATTTACAGTACCTTCTAATTTCCGTAATACAGTCATCGATCTCACTGTGTCTTATCGTATCATCCCTTCCCGTCGAAAAGTCAAGGTACCTCCCGTCGAGAAGTCAAGGTTCTTCCCACGAAAGACATTCGTACCGAGCTGATTAATCTGCGGGGATATTTCGCAAAGTGGCAGCTCGTCGAACGATCCTTGTCGTTATTCCTGGATCGTCACAGAAGCGAGAATCCTCGTGGATTCATCGTGGACGAGATACGGGACGTGTTCGCGAGAAGGGGAAATTAGCCAGGGGAGGTAGGTGCACCAGCCCGACACTTTGTCCAGGGATACAGGCGCTGATGATACGGGCCAGGGTCAGGCTCTTGCACAGGATCGAACCGACCGTTCTGCGTCACGCCGCTGCGGGCTTTCCGCGTCGAAACGTTATACGAATCGTTTTCTCGTGGATCAGCTTCGATTGGTATTCAAGAACGAAGACGATCCCGTCCTGTCAACTATCGGGTATCGATGTATATTAACCGGCGACGATGAAAAGAAGGAGGAAAAAAACCATGGATAGAGTGTAAAATGTATCAGTGCCACGGGGCTGTTCTTCGTCGGAAGAGATCACGTTTCGCTTCCGATGGATACTTCTTTCTATTCGTGGAATTGCGTGGCCAGTCTGGAATATCGGGTGTCGACGTCGAGCACACGGAAAACACGTGATTCTTTATACACAGTTGGCTCCGCGAGATTCTTCATCGGAACTGTAGACAGAGGGAGTGTCTTCTTGGTGCATCGTTCCTTTCTTCGACCATTGATGAAGATAAATCTTTCCCAGTAACACTGAATTGGCACATTCGACTATGATAAACGACGGTGTCTGTTTGCCGATAGAAATCTATCCGAGTTGACAGTGTCTGTCAATGTATCTTTTATTCTCTCGACTTTTCTTTTTTACTTTCGACTTCTGAACGGTTGCCTGGATATATTCATGAGTTTTATTTTTTTTCTTTGTTGGAGAACTGTTCATTGTCACGTCACTTTTGCGCGAACTTCTTTATTATTCTTCGTAAATATATATATCTTCTAGATCGCTGGTCCTTGAATTACGATTTAGGAAAAACCTTTCGCACAGTCGAAAATGGTCTCTAACCTAGGTTACTTGATCATTACAAACTCTCCTCGATTATCGTCTGGCTTATTCTACACGATTATTGTCGAGGCATTATCCCCACCACTTGGAAGGGAGAGGCTGTGGAACTTCTCAAGTGTATACTTTGTTGCCCCTCTGCTTGTCTTCCTACAGGATTATTGTCCCAGCGCGGACCCGAGTTCGGGACGATAATCGAGACGGGTCTGTACACAGTTCACACAATCGGAGATGATTCAGAGCATTCGCTTGGCCTAAAGATTTTCTCCTCGTAGGAGAACCACTTTGCCTGTACTCAAGCAAGCTTCTCCGTCAACAAATAAGACTCTATTTATAATTTCCAAAGTTCAATTCTCTGCTGGTGTACAACCAACATTCTCGTCCACCTGTTCCGCGATCTATTTTGTTTTCTTTCTGTCACCGATTCTTACGATTAATAGTTTCCAGTATACGCACACGTTTCGATAATATCCAGCCCTGACGCGTTCAAACAACTTGTCACTGCGAACGAACCGACGAGCGCGCCGGTTCATGTTTAATTCAACCGTCGAAGAAATAATGTATCGCGGCGAGGCCTACCGCAGCTACCGGCGAATATCAGGAAAAGCGAAGGGGGGAGGCGGTGGGGGTGGCTGATAAATAATTTCCACGTGGTGCCGGCCGACCTGGCTGCAGGTCAGGGTCTCAATGTCAAGGCTGTACCGAGAGACCCCCTCGTAATCCACAAGGCTGATCTGACGGCTCCGAAGATCTCGTTTGACGCGAGCTAGTCCCCTCCAAACCGTCCCCTCCACCCCTCCGCGGACGATTCACCTTGACTTTACGATCCTTGGCGGGAGAACGCCTGCGCGAGCCCCGGAAAAATCAGGTTTCGTTTTAGTGTTTTTTTTTTCTCACCGAATGAAACGTGTCTGAAAGTCTAGAATTGAATTTTGAGCCTCGGGACGTTTGAAGTTTCTGGAAATTCGAAAGGTTTCTAGTTTATTCTGTGGGCGTTTTACGGTTTATTACTGTTGAGGATTCACGGTGCATTTCGTGACCTCTTAGGGAAATTATCCTAAGTGATACTGGTTGTAAAAATTATTGTACTATTGGGATAATTTCTCGAAAATTCCCTCGAGAGTAATAACTGTACTTTTCGCTTCTGATTTTTACGCTGATTACAATACGGAGATATTATTTAATTCGAATTTCAATCGGAAAATATGAAATTATGTCTTCCAGTTCTCCGTTCTTCGTTTCTTATTTCCTCTATGCCCTGCGGAAGGATTAACTTCTCTTTTCTCTACCGTTTCTTTTCGATCCCATTCATATCATCCGTGGCTGAAGGAGCGCAACAGTTTACGACATGCTCGCCTACGGAGACTCGTTTCTCGTTCGTCCTCCTATTTATGTTGCTCGTTCTCGAGACCCCGGTGTTCGTTCCGTCGCAGCTCCTGATGGCTTTCGCCTCTAGGCCAGGCTCGATCTGACCGCTTCTCCTTCCGTTACCGAAGAAGGATTTAAGGAAAGTGCTCTCTCTCTCCATACGTTTCAATTACCACAAAATCCCCTCATCGTAGAGTGTTAATAAAAATATGGGACACTTTCCGCAAGGTGAATCGTACACGACACATAGGACGAACATCAAGAATGATTAAATTGCGCTCGTGTCTACGTTTCCATAGTTATTTGTCGTTGAAAATACGCTCGAAATACGTCTCACACGACGGATTATATTGTAATCGAGATACGTGTTCTTTAACTGTTTCTCTAATTGCCTTTATTCGTTTTATTTTATTTCATTAATTAACTTTGTGTCATCGATCGATCTCGTGCATCATTTGGGAATCGAATGTTCAAGTATTTCGAGCGTATTTTCAATAATAAATAATTGGGAAACGAAGCCTCGAACCCAATTCCCTCATTCTTGATTTTTGTCCTAGTTTGTCACGTAGAATCCACCCTGTAGAAGACTGTCCCCCATTTTTATCAACACCCTATACACAGCCTGTCCGTGTGGCGTTTTATTGAATTCTGGTCTCGTCGCCACCTTACGTTCCGTACAATTAATCCCTCTCTTTGGAATCGAACTGGAGGACTCCCGATCTTTTCTCGATCCAGGACTTCTTTCTCATTCGGACGATCACGTAATTAAAAAAACGGGGGCCCGGGGGGTTGTTTACGGTCCCGAGGCGCGGTTCTAATCTCCTTTTCTGTTTCGCTTAACCAAACATTACGGGAGGGAACGGGGCAAAGAAGTACACCACGGCGATAAAGTTCGCGGGCTTTCGCAATTACCGAGTGGAATCGGGTCGAGGTTGCGTTTTACGAGCACCGTCTGCGCGTTGTTTTGCTTAGCTTCGGTTCGCGGACTAGAGAATTCGCTGGTCGCGATCGACTTTCAGAGCATTGTTCGATTGACGTTGAATGCGTGGTTCGACCGATCTCGTTGCTCGTAAGATTGCAAGTTCGAGCTGAAAGCTCCCACGGGCGGTCTCGAATCGTCGCTGAGAACTTTGTTATCCCCTCTGGTTCGACACGCCCCGAGTACCAAGGGGCGAACTCTCGAACTCTCGATTTTCAGTCCGAGTCCACCGTCTTTCGGTTTGTTTACGCTGGTCGGCCACGCGAGAAACTATTCTCCCCGATCGCTATAGAATGACTCAGTGGCGTCGATAAACTTTAGACAGAAGTTCTGCACAACCACGTCGAATGTATTCGCTTTTCGTCTGGTAGAGAAGGGTTCGAAGAAAGTTCTTGGCTGATTATTAGGAATTGTTGGATAAGAAATGGAAGAATATCCCTTTGGAGAATGTAGAACGAGTATTGTATACCGAAAGAAATATCAGTTTAGCTCGAACACAATGATAAAGTTTTTTCCAACCGATTCGCTCTGGCAATTCGTCAATGCGGACGAAACGGGCTAACACATCGAATCGAACCGTAAACTTGAAATCGGGAGGACTTGGTGAAGTCATTTCTGAAAAAAAAAATTCATCAAATGTCCGAGAATTTCTTATGATCAGTGCACTGTGCGTCGGTCCAGCGCGCAAGGGGTTGAACAAGTCGCCTCGATTCACTGGCGGTTAATTGAAAAATGCACCGTTGCTGCGAGGATAACGACGAGAGTGAATTTCTCCCCTTCTTTGACGCTCGGTAGACGACGCAAAGAGAAAGGTTTCTCTCTCCAATACGGGGCCGTTCGTCCGCGAGGTAACACAGAGGCGCGGCGGTTTGTTCCCTGTAACGCTTCGTTGCTCGTTGTTCGGTGACGTCGCGCGTATCAGTTACAAGGGGGCTTAACGACCTACATATACAACATAACGCCGGGGGTCCCGTGCCACCCTCCCACCCCTGTAAGCTTAACGGTTCATTTCCGAGCGGATCAACGATCTATCGGAGCTCCTCCCTTCAACGCCGTGTGTCGTTAAATACCTTTCACGGTTATTTGACCCATACGCAATGGAAATTATCCGAGGGAAATTGGACACGGCCGACAATCATCGTTTCGTGTTCGTGATCCACCTTTCATTTTCCCAAAATCGGTGTTATCCGTTTTCTTTTCGTTTCGACGATTCTCGTCGGTTCTCGGAATTACCGTCGGTGTTCCCTCTGGGGGATGGTGGGGGCTCGACGACGTAGCCTCGTTCTCACAACGATCGTAGGTGTGACCCTAGCACACACCAGCCGGATAAAAAACTCGCGACAATTTTCTCCCGGTATCTCCGTCGGGATCTATTCGTAGAGGCTCCTCCACCATCGTGTATTTCTGCCACCGTGGCAACCATCACGCGCAGTGGATGGTGCTGTATTTTTAGCAGTCACGAGCCTTAGAAGCGAGCCGTTTCCCTCCCCCTACTCCTCTTCCGTTGTTCGACGGCGCGAAACAATGCTCCTGCATATACCTGCACGTTATTGTATACCAACGCTAACATCTATTTAGATCTTATTCTTATAGTGTTAGTGTTGGACATCTGGGTACTTTGTGATGACTATTCCTAACCTAGGAAATCAATCCTCCACAATATACACGCATAATGCTTCACTGTACGACCTCGTCGTTTCTTTATACAGGATGGACCAATTGTTATGACGCTTGTATAATCAAATTATAGGTTTATCTATGAAAAATTGAAGGTGACCTCGTAAATTCTGGAAAAAAAGGGTTGACAAATTTGTTAGAATTACTTTAAATCTCTCATTGAATCATGTTTTATACCAGCCAAACAAATTTTCGATCGAAAAATCTGATCACGTTTTGTCGTCCACCCTGCATATCGGGTAAGTACGAGATCCCTCCTTTTGGTTCGATAATAAGACGGTCTCTCGCATCCTCCGGTTCGAAAACATCGGTATTCTCCATCGATCTCGCGTTTCGCGACCCTGTTCGTCGATAAATAATCGACCAACGTGACCGGCATGATAACAGGCCGCGGGGCAACTTATCCAGCATCGGTGGAATAACACCTCGCCCTTTGGCCGAAGCGTCGTGCTCTCAAAAGCTGCTTCTGCAGTTCAACGAATAATCCTGCAAAGCTGTGCCAGCAACTACCCACGGTTTTTTACGTTCTTAAACCACGCCACGGCACCGAGACTCGGCAGATGGATTTATGGATTAGTTGAAGTTAATCGCGGTTCAGGAGAGTCCATTTGTTGGATCGAAACCGTCGCTCGAACAGCCACAGTGTTTATTAAAACACGGGGGAAAACAGACGCTGTAAATCCGTCGTTTACACCGCGACAAGGTCCACGCTTTAACCCCGGATTTTATTAGCAATTTCACGCTGGAAACGCAATTTAAGACGCCATTAGCGGACTACGTGAGCGCGAGCCGGGTGTTACGGGGGTGGAATTAGCGAAGAAGGAATGGTTTCGAGGGTCTTTTTTTTTTTTCGGGTGGATGGAACTCACCGTAGCACTGTTTTATCAAATACGAGCGATATACACTCGTCCTCGAGTTACGGTGTAGTACAGCTCGGTAATGTAATTTTGCAATAGTCACCCGTGTACGTATGTACGTAACTTTCTAATTATCCAACGCGCGAAATTGATTGCTAAGCCGTGCCGGCCTGTTCCATTAATTGATTACGAACTCACGCGTCCACGCTGTGTTACCCCGAATATAATTAATCGACCTGAGAGGGAGATGACTTCCATCCGGGTGCTTTCACGGGGGGAATCTGACCTCTGCACTGTAATCTCGAACACTTTCTTTGTACGTCCGTTTAACCCTTTCAGTACCTTGGAGCCGATAAATCGGCTTTGTGAATTTACCGCAAAATACCTTGAGCGTTTCATTTTTAATATAACTTAAATATATGTAATGACACTTACTTTAAGGTATTCTTGGATGGTACTCGGAAAACTTATAAGGTACTAAAGGGGTTAATTATCCGCGAGAACAGCGCGAGAATCCAATCGCCCATGTTTTTATCGATCGTGAAATACATCTGTTTGCCTCGATCTCCGCGGTGGTCGCCACGTTTGTTTGTCACAGCATTCCCGGATGTCACCGCGGAAATTAACACTGACGTCCGTGCATCGAAAGCTCTTTTCAATTTTCCAGAATTTAACGACGCGTTGCGAAAACAATTCCCGCTGTTATCGGGGGTGGGTGAACGCAACGAGCCGCGGGCCGATCGATGTCTTTATTAAATTTTCATTGATCGTAAGCTCTCGCCGCGCGCCACCGAACAGGAATTTACGGATCTCACTCACGTGTGCCTCGATTTAATCCGTAAAATCGTTCGAATTTTTCGATCTCCGTGGATGGGCGGTGATCCAGATCGAGGGGTCTCGACGATCGTTTCACCCTTCGACGCGGAGCGTCTGAACGAAATGTCCGATCGAGCGCGTTTTTCCAGACGTGACGGGCGCGTCGTCGAGTCAACGGAAATTGATTCGTGAAAATTCACGATGTTACGACACGGTGGTAGGATACAGACCTGCAACGGCGTCGGCGTTTCCTGATGATCGGCCCCGGCGAACGGTGGATACAATTGCGCGAGGCACATCACCGCCTCGTTGCAGAACTTCAATCCCATTACCTCTTCGTCCTCTCGGCCGTAGCGAAAAGTCAACGTAATTTGCCCGAACACCTGAAACACACGAATCGGCTAATTAGTGTACAGAGAAACGAGTAATCGCGGCCGCGATCGTTAACGTGGACCATCCCGACCGCGGACCGGCCATTAAATCTTTCCAGCAATTATCCACGGATTCGGTAATGACATGCATCCGATTCGTCGCGATAATTTTTCTACTCAAATGGGTTTCGCGTGGCTCGTTGTGTCTGGCGAGAATCGACTCGTTATAACGATCCCGACGCATCGTTCGCGATATCGTTAGGAAGAGAAACGAAAGGAAATATAAGTTTCTTGACTGACGGTTTTAAGTTTGTGCAATGTGTAACGACGAAATAAACAGGCGCGTTGTTACGTGAACGGTAACAGTGAATATTATTTTCATGGGAAAACCTGAATCTCACAACAAATTTCTTGTGTGAAACACTGTACTCTGTACTCTGTTCGCTCTCTAATCCCTTTCTGCCCCACCAGGCTGTCACTTCCTCACGCTTTTCGCAGCATATCCCCTCATTCCAGACAGCAACACACACCCACGCGCATCCCTTTTTTATTCATCCCATTTCCACTCCTTTGGATTCCTTTCTATCTCATTCACATTCCCTTCCATTCCTTTGGATATCTTTCCATTCCTCTTCCTTACTTTGCATTCCTTTCCATTCAATTCGGTTAGTTCGAACGGATCGCGGTGTCCCAACCCGCGACATCTCAACCCTTCTCGCGTGTCCATAAATTCGGCGTGTCCGCAAACTTCGAGATGTAAGTTTAATTAGGTTTGCCGGGGTGGAACACGTCGCGGACGATTCCGTGAGCAAATTAACCTCTCCACGGTGTCTTTGTACGGGTGAACTTGGACGAATGGGCTCGTTAGTAAGCCGATTCGTTGAATGGAACGCCGCTTTAAACGAGTTACAGCGCCGCGACCCCGTTGGACCTTGCGTCGGTTCTTGCGTTCACCACGATCGCCGAGGATCATTAGATCCGGAAGTTTCTCGCGAGAAAGGTGTAAGTTTGCAACGCGTCATTGGTGAACGAGGATTCTAGTACACCCACCTCGAAAGTATTACGAAGTTAAAATGATTTTTATAGGGATAAAAAAAAGAAATCGATCGAGCCTCGACTCACCTTCTTGTCTTGCAAGTAGTCACGATCAACCAATAGCACGCCCTGCAGTCTGTCGATCCTCGACTCGCTGACGATCAGGTCTCTGCTCACCAAGTACAGCGTGAGCTTGTTGTTCGGCGATGATTTCTTGTACACCCTGGACAAACAGAGACAAAGAACAACGGTGAACGAAATCTGGGAGACGGACAATGAGGAGTACACGACTACGTTCGAATTTCCCTTGATTTTCCGCGTAATAGAATCCCGTAAAACAGCCAATTAACCGTCTCACGTTTCTGTCTACATTCAGCCTCGTGTATACCCGCCTGCGCACCGGTTACTTTCTGGCCTTCTTTGTCTCTTTGGTAATTCGTTTCAATTTCAACCACGTCGGAGAACGGAATCGCAGGCCTGATTTTCGTGTCATTATCATCAACGTTGTCACGATCGATTGTTCGTTTTTTTGTTTATTTTTGTTTTGTTCTTTTCAGGATCACGGCCTATTCTTGTATCGTAATTCCCGTCCCGCCTGTCGTTCAGTTACGCGAGTTAATAATTCCTATTGGAATATATCGCGTTCGAGGGGACAACCGACACGTTTAAATACGGTATCTCGTTCGTATTATTAATGCCAATCGATCGTGCCACGGCATCGATAAATTCGCGTGCTACGGAGATAATTGCGCGGATACGGGACACACACACACACAGAGGGATGCGTAAATATTTTTACAGGCCGTACGAGTACCAACGATTTAAAATGCGTATATACACTCGCTTGCAATAATATTTACGCGAACAGCCTCCGCGATATCGTTAAATCGAACAGAATATCGCGGCTTCTCCCGTCGTTCCACTGTTTTGCATAGTTTCGCGCGGAGGTCTTAGCCGTGTGCGGTTACAATCTCTGGTAAACATTCACCAGGGTTACGTACATAGTAATTAATGCATGAAATATCAGTAACTCGATAATGATCTCTCTCTCTCTCTCTCTATCCATGCATACCTCGACCGAGGTAGGAATATTGTATAATAATCACATGTACACACGCCCCGAAAGAGAGCATTTAAAATCAACTAACGGATCATCGCTCGGCCTGGAACGAAATTTTCACCGTCTCTCGATTGGTCGAAAATTAGTCCGGACAGTTAAAAATAACTCTGACGATAATTCAGAATATCTCTACCGTGATATCAATCTCGGCGATCCCGACCGATAGCCGCGTATTTATCCAACCCGTTTAATCCCAAAATCGCAGCCATTACCCGATTTCGAATGCACTCCGGTGTAGAACTAATCCGCTTGTCCGAGTCCTCTAGGCTCCACCCCTGGGCTGAATTATTATCAGCGAAAATATACGGCTGATGCATACTCTCCGGTGCATATGGCCGCGATAAAAGTTGTTTACGATCGTGAACTTTGACGCCCAAGTCTGTCGAAACCATCCCACCCCTTCCCCGCGACTCGAAGTTCATCCAAAAGGAGTTAATGGCAAGACACCGCGGCGCACCCTCTTGGGGGGTTGCTCTCCGGGTACATTTGAAAGTTTCGAACTAGGTTTAATTAAACGGAGTAGCTAGTTTCTAAGCTTGGCTTTCGTCCAGCCATCTCCCGTTTCTATGAGTTTTTCATTAAACGCAGCGACACGGTTGTTGCGTTGATTAATTAGCGACGCATCGCTGCTCTCGAATTGTCCCTTTGACGAATATTCGACGTTTCGATGACGATTCACACATGTTCGCGTTTCAGCTAAATGAATGTTTTCGATCGCGTCGCTACTCTGTTGTCACACGAATAGACTGCGGATTTCCATGAAAAATGTCATTTTCATGAAGTAATTCATAAGGACAAAAATAAATGTAGGAATACTTTTCTTCCTTTAAATATCTTGTTGGGTTAATAATAAAATAGAAAACTCGTTGATGAAAATTTCGTGTGCTATTGTCTTTCAGCACTGCAGTAAATCCTAACGTTGACTTTTTAACGAAGTTTAGCACAGTTTGGAATTCTGAAGCTAATGATATTTGTTTCAGAAATATTTCATGTTCAGTGCCGCGGAACCTTCGAACACTTATCGAGGATTTACTGTATAGGCTATGATTGTATGAGAACTGCAGTCTACTCATGAAACTACTGGACTTACTATGTCCAGCTTGAATATTACCTTTGATTGTTGAACGAGTCCAATACGTTGTCGCAGGCAGTCTCGACTTTTCTGAAACACAGGGCAATTCATGGAGGTGTTAGAGATTTCGTGTTTCACGGAAATCTTGTTAACAAACGTCACGTCTAGAAGGATTCAGATTTTTGCTCGAGTTGTTCGCCGGCGTGATGGTTCTCTTTGCACAGTTTTTCCATCCACTGGGAAGATCCAACGTTCTTTTCTCGTCTCGCGTAAACACGGTTTAGTCGAAAGGGATCAAAGCCGTGCGAGTACTCGCCGCTTCGCCCTCAGCGTTCAATTTGTAATTGACCGCCGGCATTTTCACCCGAAATAATTTATGCATGAACCTCATCCTCGCGGCCTGATTCGTTCCACGTGCACGGAAGTTAAATCGTGAAAATCCTTCACAAATGGGGGATAAAAACAGGGAGGAAACGGATAGGAGCCCTGCGTTTCTACAGGGTGAAAAAAAAAAGAGGGTCTTGAGAACACTGTTAGTGAATAATGACGTCATCGAAGTCGACCCCTTCAATTATAATACGAATTATTATCCACTTTCATTTCAATGAAAATTTATAAGCTTCTAAATTTTCTATTGCTCGAGCTAAACAAAGCGTGTAACATCTGTTAAATTTTTATTCTGAACCACTATGCGGTCGCATCGATCGCCATGAGACCTCGCGACAGACAAACTTTAATTTTCTTCTCCCTTTCGCCGGGGGCCGTTTCGACAAGTTCACGTACTTTTTTAATAAAATCTCCTGAACTGGTGCTATCAGAAGACAGAGAGAAAAAAAATACATTTGCGCGGAGCAAGAGTCGCGACGAAAAATAACCAGCGGGGAAACGTGCATTTATCTTCACGGACTATACACAAGCTGATTTAATAGCTCTGCGAGTCCTGCGAGCACGTGACCGTCATACTTAACGCGTCCAAGTAGAGAAAGTCGACATTAGTCAGACCACGTGATAAACATAAAGATCACACACACACACACACACACACACACACAAACACACAAAAAGAAAGACGTTAAGAAAAATAATTTCCTTGGAGATTTTTTACTTCGATTCTGGATTACTCGATTATTAGAATCACTATATCGGAACAATCCTTTTTATTTATCTCGTCGATGGGCGTATCGACAGAGCCAAGACACGAGAAACAGAATCCAACGAACTATCCCGAACTTTTAACAATACTACTTTTCCCCGAGACTGGATCTCCTTACTTTTACTTCACTTTTCAACAGTTTCTCGCGGTCGAACCTCGCCTCTTCCCCGGACGGGTGGTCGTGATTTATCGAACAAGTCCAGACATTACGGGCGTAATGGATCGAAAGGGGAATGCATCTTCGAGCTGTTGGGCTCCGTTGTCGTCCGTAAAATTACGGCAAAGTCCCTGACATTCCGACGCGTTCCGCGCCATTTACGACCGTTCCTCCCACCGCTTCTCCTGCCAATTAGTCGCGGGAAGGTTCAGAAAGTGCCCCGGTAATTATTTTTTTTTTTTTTTACGATTTTTGTAACATCGTTCTTGAGACTTTTATCCGTTCGGTCGTTCCACAAGTCGTTCGCAGCTGGATCACCCGTGTGTCACGGAATCGGCTCTTTCGCTCATCGTTCCTCGCGTTTATCGCGAATTATTCGAGTCGTGCCACGGGAAACGACTGGGTAAATATCACGGCGAGGCTAGCCATCTGGCGGACTTTATGGCGGAAGTAAACAAGGGAAAGGGTGGAGGTGGGGGATGCTCCGGTAATTTTCTCGAAAAGAAACTAGCCGGGAGAAGGCGGGAAAAACAAAAAAAAACGAAGCAAAAATTGCGGTTCTCTGATCGCAATAACCGACCGCGAAGCGGATAAAGTTTCCACGCTTTTGTGATGGATCCCCTTCGTTTCCTTCGATATTAACATCCACGGTTTCATAAAGGGAACGCGTATGTTGGGTCAAGGGTGAACTTGATTGCCTCGTATGTGTTGCGTGCAATTTGCAAATTGTTCTTCCTCTTTGCCGTTTCAGCGCGAATTCGGACGTTGTACAGGTGGTTGTAACAGTTTTGTGTCGTTACAACGATACAGGTCCACGGGAAACGCGACCAATTCTGCGGTGCTGCACGCGTGACGAGAAACGCGGAATTTCCGTCACGATCGTGACTCGCGCGAACGTGTGCTATGAATTTCCACGATTTTATTTCGACCCTGTTCGCTGAATTCCAACCGTGAAAATGCCGGTGACGTTTCAATTGACACCAATGTCGCTTCTTTTTTGTCTGTGTTTGTACAGGGTGTCTCGAGTTGGGTAGAGTATTTATTTAGTTGTTATACGAGTACACACCCAGTATGCATATATATCAATTAAATCGAAATAAAAGTAGAAACAGTTATAGCAACATTAACATTCAATATTAATCATAATAGAGAATTTTTACAGTATCGTACAGTCAAGCAGGGGGTGATTCTATAAGAAAAAATAAGTTGAAGAAAAGAATACATTTGTTTCGTTTTAATGTGGAAAGCATGTGTTTGTTCTGGTGATAAGTAGAAACGGTATGTAGTGGTCAGACGCGTTAGCCAAGTCTTATTCTACTGCGCGTGTGTCCAATAAATCTTGAAGTTCGATTATCGATTACTATTCTCTTATTTTTCGACTTATTTTTTCTTATAGAATCACCTCCTGCCCGATTATGCAACCCAATCTGAGACATCCCATGCAAATAAAGTATTTGTTTGTCGCGAAAGTTGCGATTCCGTGCGACAAGACATTGTTCGTCTACTCAGTGGCAGTCTGATTCTTTATTGATGCATCACGAAGACAAGGCAACCTTCTCACGGATCCGCCAACGTCTCCGTTATGGTTCTACTATCGAGGGTACTATCATTCTCCTCGTCGGAACTAGAATTTTCTCCGTAACCTTGTCGATTGGAAATACGTTACATCAAGGAAAATATCCATCCCTCTTACGATAACCAGGCCATCAAACGGAGCACACTATGGAAAACTCTATTTCCCACGGCTTTCACCACGCTGCGCTCTCGTCGGATCGATATATATACAGGGTGTCTCAAAATAGCTTCTACTCCCAGAAATGGGGGGTTCCTGGGATGATTTGAAATAATTTTTTCCTTAACAAATATATTATCCGAGGCTTTGTTAACGAGATATTAACGAAAAACCCCAAAAAATCAAAGCGCGAGTCTGTCGGTCGATTTCCCGCGATATCCGTTGGCTATCAATCGCAGCACGTATTCGAACTCGTTCGATAGACTCGCGCTCTGATTGGTCGGGTTTTTTTTTCGTTCATATCTCGTCAACAAAGCCTCGAATAACATTTTTGCTAAGGAAAAAGTTATTTCAAATCATCGCAGGAACTCCTTATTTCCGGGAGTCTATTTCGAGACACCCTGTATGCAACGAAATAGCATCGTTCGCGGCCACCTTAGCCAGCTGCTTCGAAAGTTACCCTGTTTAACGAACCGGTGGTCGTTACGGCATACGCGCGCAGAACCGATCCACGGTTTAGTGCGACCCGAAGCGTGTGAGTCCACGACAAACTTCTCCCTGTTGCCCGGTTCGAACTCGTAAAACTGTTCGTCGAAAGTGGTCGTAAGCAGTTCGATAAGATCTCGCGAGTGTTGTCCGTACGAAGAACCGCTCCTCGCGTCGCTTACACCCCTGGAATAAAAACCAGCGCGCCCTGAGGCAGAGAACGTCCGGGAATGGGATAATGGAGCTTTCAGACTCGCGATATGTACGTCGAGATAAAAAATGTTGTCGGTGGCACCGTGAGTTTCGAGGTGGTGAGCGTATCTTCCACGAGGACCACGCGTGGTGTCTACGTCGGATGTCATAAATATCCTCTCCTCGACTCGACGGTGCCGGGGCGAGCATGTAAACGCGGACAGACAGCAGCGTACGCGCTGAGAAGACAGGCTACGCGATAAGACACATCCGGGCTCTTGGGAAGATTTTCCGCCGGAGTTTTCCACAGTTTGCGCTACTGTCTCTTGGAAATTCGCGTACAATGTCCTCCGAGATACGGGATTTCTGATCTTGACAACGTAACAGCGTCCCGTTCTCGCGAATCGATACAGGATGTACCGTTTTTAACACGTTGACTGCAAGCTACGAGATAACTCGTAGTTGAAACATTGCAAACATGCTGGATTATTTAAATATCTCTACAAAATTTTGACAATAAGATTAATATCACAGTATAATTTAAAACAAGACAAGTAATCTTTATTAATGAAACGCATATATTTTCAAAGATTTATGACTTAAAAAACGAAATAAAGTGTGTCTGGCTACGTATTGCCTTTTCCACTGTGCCAGTCAACGTGTTAAACTTCATATTCGAATTTATGAAATGTTCGATCTTTTTTCGGTAACGTCGATCGACCATTTTGTACCATTGACCACTTTGTATCATCGACTATTTTTATCATCGACCATTTTTAGTCGTTTATCCGGAAAGCTGGTTGGTTATTGTTATTCCTCCCTCGTGAAGTCCTCCCGTGTTCCGTGTGATACGAGATATATCACGGTCGCATCGATCAGTTACAGGGTGTCGTTCGATCAAGATTCTGGGTGGAGGAAGGGAAGGGTTCAAGGTCGGTAGGAATCAATTCGTCTGCCCCGGAGTTTTTATATTTTAACGATAACTATTTGACCTCTTTCCCAGAGTCTCTACCTCGCGATGAACTTTCGTGAAATCCTCTCTGCGGCGCGTGCCAGGGTGACTTGGAATAGCTTGGAATTTTAGAGAATTCGTACCGAATGCTACGAGCCAATTATTTTCTCTACCTTGTTGTGTTTCCACGGTTCTATTCCCCCGAAACTTGAATCGTTTCGCCTCGAGGATCAGGTGTACACGCTGTCTCAGTAACGATTGTTTGGAACTTGGGTCTTCAAAGGGTCGAGGAGCGTTCGTCTCGTTGCCATTTTAGACGAATCGTCTTTAAAATTAGTTCGTATTTTTTTTTTTTGGATTCCATTGATTTACGGTTTGTTCTCAATATCCATAACGCAATTAACGCAAAGCTTGAATTAATCAGGAGATCTAACCGCTGTGGACATAGTAGCCTCGAAGTATAAATTTAATAATTGTCATCGAAACGTATTTAAGAATTTATCGTCTTTTTGTTTTCCCGTGAATCAACTCTCAATCAACCTTTATTGTTTGTAGAACGACGAGCATAGTTGCGATCTCGCCCCGGTGAAATTGCACAGAATTGGTTTCCTCTCGTCCCGCCGGCAAATGAAAAATAATACCGACCCACGTTCTCGTAACAGGGATGCAAATTAATTCAACTAACGACGAGTCCGGAACAACAACGAACCCTCCGTATACACGCAACGTTTAAACTCTTTTCGTGAAAATATACTTTTTAATCGATACGGTAATCCCCTCCCTCTCGACTCTATTATCTGTTCCGATGGAAAAAACAATCCCGCGACTGCTGCGTTTAATTTGCAATTTATCGGCTCACTGTGCTACCAATTTCCATTTCGAAAAATCGTAATCACAGAATCGTTGGAACTATTTTTACACCCGCTCCGCGATATTCTTCCCCGAATTTCTTCCACGATTTTCTTCCCCCCTTTCTATAGCTCCGATTGACACGCTTGTTCGATGTTACAGTATTCACGAAAGAATCACGATCGAAGGATCGCCACCCCTGATGGGGATAATTGTCC
The DNA here is from genome assembly GCF_001272555.1 of Dufourea novaeangliae. Lineage (NCBI taxonomy): Eukaryota > Metazoa > Arthropoda > Insecta > Hymenoptera > Halictidae > Dufourea > Dufourea novaeangliae. The sequence goes on along the minus strand of NW_015374045.1, from coordinate 452,204 downwards.
GTCTGCACGTGAACACAACTCGACGGTCCCCGGGAGTACCGACAATTTCCGTTTGTCGCGAAGTCGTTCCGGCGGGGTGGAGCAACGGTGACATCGAAGAACCTTCTCCATCATCCATATTTATCAACTCAACCCCGTCTGCCCTTCACCGATAGGGTTCGCCTAGAAGGCACACACCACCATTGTCGACCTTTCTCGCTTTCGATCGACAGCCAACTACGGGTTCAATTTCCTGCGAGCAGTTCGTCGAGTTTCAATTTACCCCCGTCGCGTCGTCTGGCTAGAGCCAGCGCCGTCGTTCTGGCTGTGAATTAATTAGCCCGTGCGTCGTGATTAATCAGCCGCGTGTGCCCTTCGTGGTACCGAGGAACATCTGTCGCGAACATGGAACCAGAACGGAAAACCGATCGTTCTGTTTCGAAGAAAAACTGGTCCCCCGTCTGTGGTGGATCCAGCCAATAGAGAATTTATCGTCGTCGTTTCGATGGAAATTCGACGCGATTCGGACGTCGAGCGACAGAAAAAGAAGACGTATACGTTTCGAAGGAAGATTCATTACCCTGTGGCCTTGCGACCGATTATGATGAATCTTTTTCGACCGATTCGGATCCAGGTTACGTCCATTCGCTGGACGACAGGAATTCATTTGGGTATTTCTCGCGAATTTCGTGGCTGGTTTTAAATAACGGCGCGTTACGTAGGCACGGCTGGTCGAATTTCAAACGATGCGTGTTCCGTGTATCGTGATACATTCCCGATGAAAAAGGTGTCGCGTTATTCGCGCGCCCTTCCACTTGATTGCAGTTCGTTTTCCTCGTTAACTTCATGTATATTCAAATCGGTGTGGAAGCTCTGGGGGTGATTTTTTTTCCTATCGTGGGATCAGGTTGCTCTGAGGATCACGGAATTCGTACGGTGTAAATTCATTAACCCGATTCAATTCAAGCTCCAAGTGGTTCGAAGTATCGATAGGTTTCCCGATTTCTATGAATCATAAATATTTCGGCCAGTGTCCTTCTAGGACTGTTCATTCCGTCGTCTTCCAGAGATTATCGAAAACACGATTCGAGCTGGGTCGATCATTTATCCGCAACGTTATCGTTTCATCGCCTCGAGTTTACACATTATACCTGGCTCGGTTACGGTCCATTACAATGGCTCAGCGTACGACGAAGAAACTCCTCTCTAGTTACGCGTCTCTCGTTTCCTGGCTTCGTGTGATTAACCTCTTCAGCCCGAAGACCATAATAGTATACTATCCTAGAGTCGAGTGATTTGTCGGGAAAGTCGTGCGTATAATGTGTACATGAAATTCAGGTTCATAATAGCCGGCTGACTTGGCGTTTCCCCATTCCTCATTCCAATTGTATTTATATAATCGAACGTGTATGAATAATTGTTGCGTAACTAGCCAAGTTTACACACACGCCCGTCCCACGATAGATGAATACGTGTTCTACACCAAAATAGTTTCTAGGAATATCGATCGAGTACGACTGGGATAGTCTCTTCCAACGAGACGTTGATTTTCCGTTGAAGTAATAATAATAACTGCCCAGGTTGTGTAGCCAGAACTTAGACGATGGTAACCGGAGAAAGGAGAATGATTCGCTGGTTCCACGATCCATTTAACGATCCTTCGTAGCCACCGGTCTATTATCTTTTAACGTCTAGTTACCCACGTGATCCATCCTGCAGACGGACAGATATTCAACGGAAACCTCGCGGTTCGCGTAGGTTGATGCGCACGGACCAACCACCGCAAATCAATTAGTCCAACTAATTAGACATTCGAGCGCGGCGTACCGACCGGAGACGGAAGATTTTACCGTGATCGAATCTCCGCGGCCGATAAGTAAAGCTTGCCAGTAATTTTCCCGGGGCCCCCTTCCAAACACGTCGGGCGAAATTTCATCGATAACCATCCGCATTAACCGAGCTATCCGTCCTTAATTTCTCACGGTATTACCACACCGGATCGCCTCCCCCGCGAACGATCTATCGTGATTAGTATCCTCGAGCAAACATCGGGCTGTGTAACTGGAAATCCGCGGTGTTTGTAGCGCACGCCTCTCGTGTGCTACACCCACGAAACGTAGGGTTGTTCGAGTGTTTAATGAATCGATGCTGAATCAATGCTAAATCAACAAGGCCCGCGTGAGTACCGACTGTAAGCCTGGGAATCATTGAACGGGAACATCTCCGAGCCTGGTGGCTTTGATTCTGGTGATTGTTAAAACCCTTTCGTATCTACAGACGATAATATCTGATGTTCACCTGCTTGATTCTTTGGACGAGATATCTCACGAACTTGTTTATTTCACTATTATTACAAATGGGTTCTCACCCGTATGAATTAAATTAAATTAAATTAAATTAAATTAAATTATTGATCACTTCGTTCGAGATCTCGATACTTTTCTTACAAATATCTACCAGACCAGAAAAAATTACAATCGAAACGTCATAATCGTGAGATATCTGGACCTAAATAATCGAATGAATAAAAATCAATTCTTGAGATATGTCGTCCGAGGATGAAAGGGTTATGATACCTTCAGACGAATTCAACAAGATCCAAGTTGAATCTTTGAAAATCGTTTCACAGCAACTCTCGAAAGTCTTATCGATCATTTTCGTTCCTCCACTTTCGGATGGACGTTTTATGGGTCATTCTTATTGTCGTGGCTGTCGGATGTATCCCATCAGCGGAATAAGGTTCCGGTCTGCGTAATCGGGCCTCGAAATCACGACGAAATTCCACAACCTTCCACGGAACGGGTATTCTCCTACTATCTTATAAAGGGCCGTCGTTCCTCCGCCAATTTCACCCTTCGTCCCCGTTGGCTTACCACGTCGAGATTCGCTGACATCGATATATGCCCACGTTTGCGACTCGATAAACTATTTTCGCGGCGAAATGTTTTCTCCTGCGTATCGACGAGCCGTCCACGAGCTTCCATACTCTGACTTTACCGATGCAATATCCTTTTTGCTTCACGAAAAAAAAAAAACGCAGGCTGGTTATGGAAAGAAGGACTTTGTCTCTGAACTCCCTTCAGAACCAAGGACCACCGACAGGCAAAGCCCTTTGCCAAGGGAATGTCGCGCGAAAGGAGATATGTAAAAGGGCTGTCGCCGTAACGTGGAAATCGTGTGCTAATGGAATTCTGAGGCGTACAGGTTATTGAATTTACGCTTTGTTCGTCGACACCCCCCTTCCAACCGAATTTCCGATGACGATTCGAACTTCGAACCTCGTTTACGAAAGGTGTCGACTTTTATCGAATATTAGACAACGCTTCCTCCCCATCTCCGTCTGAAGACGGTTAATCGCTCCGTTTCTTCCCGTTCACAGGGTGTCCCAACTCTCCCTAGAGGAGCACGTATCCCCCCCTCCCGTGATTTCTGATCCCCAGTTTTCTTCGCCCGACGATGATAGATCGCGCGACCTACCACGGCAGTAAATCTTCGAGGATCCCGCGACGTTCTCGCCACGCAATTTGTCGTTGTCCCGTCTCACAGGGAACATTTCTACTGGGATTGCAGCCACTCGACGAGATTTTTATTGTCCTCGACCGTTGGATATCGTATTTGTGTATCCAGCTGAAAAACTGTCATCGCCCCTTAAAGCGATAACAACGATCAACCTGGAAGATCGTTCAATTTCCCAGAAAATGGATGCCTTCTGAGACTTCTGTCTGTCGGTTCGGCCATTAGTATAGACCATAGGTTCCCAAAATGGGCGCTATCGCCCACCGGTGGGCACTGAAGAGATCTAGTGGCCGTTCTAGTTTTTAAGATTCAAAGATTAAACGCACAACTAGACTTGGAAATTTTTATAACAGAGATAGTTTAACCGAAGGGGGCGCTAAACAAAAAAAAAAAACTTTGTAAAGTTCTTGACGCTACATTGGTCATATTTTTTCAATCGATAGGCCTGGACGCGTTATTCGTACCTTTCCGTCGATTTCTCCAGATCCATAGGGATTATATGTTTCGTAGGGTGTTTCGAATGGGCGCGGTCACGATCGTAAATCGTCGGGAAAACCGTGCACGGGACCCTTTCACCTGGCTGGGTCATCGTCGATAATATTAACCGACAGAGAGTGAGAGAGAGAGAGAGAGAGAAATTGAGTCACGGGAGAGGAATGATCGCGTGCTCACCTGTCGGGTTGCGTGTCCGTTGGCTGCAGTTGCGGCAACGATTGGGTCTGCTGTAATCTCTGGGCTTGGTTCGCCGTCTGGCCAGTCTCGGTCACTGGCTCTTTCTCCCCAGCTTCGTGCCTCGCCTTGTCGTCGGACTTTTTGCCCTCCACCTGCGACCAGAACCACGACGGAATTAATAAAATTAATATCACACCTGTATACTGAGCGAACCACGAATCGTGATCAGTAGAAATTACTCTGTTATTAGCAGACCGATCGAAAATGTTTTTCTCGGGTATAGCATGGTTTCAAGAGAGCTTTAACGTGATTATAGCAAATTTTTTGTCAATTCTTTTTGTTTTTTATGATTTTTCAAGGTACATACAGGGTGTAACACAAATGTCGGAGTACCCGGAAATGGAAGACTCGTCAGGTGATTTGAAACAAGTTTTTCCTTAGCAAAAATGTTATCCGTGGCATCTCCCATTTCCGGGTACTCCGACATTTTTGTTACACCTTGCATACTATACGACTTCTCTGACCGATAATTGAATCTTTTTTGTGGAGGCTTTTACAAAAGACGAATGATATCGGTGAATAAAAGCGAAAGAGCAGGAAGAACGGACAGAAAGAGGAGAAATATTAGTTTCGGTGGTAGCCTCGAGTCATGAAGTTAACTTTAAAGTGACTTTAACTTTGATGGAGTTACAAGTTGAATCTGTTTTCTTTTGTTCGCTCGAACTGGCATAATTGTATTTTCAAGAGTTAATTCTCTCATACCGCGATAGGGTAAAGGGAGACTTGTCGTTCCGTGGTGTCCGACGGGACACCGGTAGCTTCCGGTTCTGCGTGTCTCTCGTCCTCGGTCATCTTCGTCGACGCTTCGTAGGCGGTCGAAAACGCCTAGCAATCGATGGACAACGACGCACGAGAGATTGTCACACGGTTCACGTTTCCCACCACAATGGGGAGGTGTCGATCGGGAGTCTTCGTGTTCGTTTTCAACTGTTTATGTTCACCGACGTTTGTCCCATCGCGATGCTTCGAGGTGTGTTCGTTCGAATCAGCGATCCCTGGCGCGTTGTTTCCGATGGCCTTTCTCCTCGATCCCGTCGACACACGGAGGACACAGCAAGTGAATGTCTTGGGATCAAATAGTTGGGCCAAAACTGTTTCAATTGTTCGATTGAATGTCGAGGAATCTAAGGACGAGGGGAAAGATACAGTAACGCTAACCTCTCGAGAAGCAGACTTCGTCGTAGGAAGAGAAAATTAGTAAAAAATCACTATGTAATACCCCCTATTTTGTTCGATATAATTCCCTAACGTTCTGTTTTTGAGCTACGTGTTATTTTTAATTCGACTCTATCGACCCTGGGGCTCCTTCGAGCCTAGGAGTTTTTATTTGGTAGATCAGGTAAATATTTCGTGCTGAATTCGGCGTTTAAACGGGGTCATTCGTTCCTCCGACGGAAAGAACGCATGGTCAACGGACCATTTAGGTGGGATGCATTGTCTTTGTGGGACGTTCAACGAACTTGTGGACGTTTCAACTTGTTACGACTGCTACACGGAGAAATATGCACGTGTACACACGTTCACCGAACTGCGAGAGTTTCAGCAAACTGGTAGCTTCACGGTCACGTGAATCTGTTTTACGAGGTTCTATTGCGCCCGCCACGATTTTGGACATTGTGAACCAACAATGAGCGTACTTTATGAAACGTTATCATTATTCTGTATGAAAGTGGTAGGTGAACCCTTCAGTAAACAACACAACAAATAAATGATGCAACAAATATTATTCGCACTCCTGCTCAATAATGCATTAAAGGGTCAGCCTCTTGTATAATTCCGTGAATTGGATTGCAGTAAGTCGTATCGTCTACGGTTTTAAATAACGAAGAAGATCCTAGAGACCATTCCCTCATCCATTCTGTATCGTGCGAAGACTGACGAAGAAATGGAAGAGTATTGATAAAATAAATCGGCCGTATTCGTGAAACGAGGCACATTGTGCTGACCGAGAAATCACTTCTGCTCGGAGTCCGTTCTATTATTCGCGACAGAAATCAGAGAGACGGCGAGGACTCATTACGTAGGTGACCCGATCATCGGGTAATAAGATCCCCCGTTCGGGTCGTTCATCCGATAATCTCGATCTCGAGCAAGAACGAACGCTCCCTCTCCGCCGAGGCCGATAAATCCGATATCAAACTCTCGGAACGGTCTTTAAAAAGCTTCGGACCGCGAGAGACGAGGCTCTGGGAACTCTCGATGGCCGTTTTTTTTTGGCCCCGTCCCTCGGCCGTTCCAGTTTTCTCGGGGACACGACGATTCCCCGGAGAAGACATGTGGAAAACGTCCGTGGTTCTTTTCGAGAAATTCCATTCAATCGTGGGGAGAAGGACGACGTGCTCGATCGGCTGTGGATTCGGGGACAGTGGAGAGTACAGTTTTACGATCGTCTAATGTCCGTAACTATGTTCGTGTCCCGTATACACATGAAGGATCTCTAGCTGCTGCTCATTCGATATCAAAGCTCCCCCTCTTTATGGACGGACACGTAACCACTTTTCGTCCTTTTATTCGGAACGAAATGAAAGTGTGTCATGCTCGGATCCATCATCCGCAAGTATCGAGACTACTCGAGCATTAAAATCTGTTTAAAGATTCATGGAAAATCCTTCTACTATCCTCTCGGTGTACAATAACGAATTCAGTGCTCTCGCGATGGTAGCTTATTCACGATGGTAGAATGGTTAATAAAAGAACGACCAAGTTTCGAAGTTCGATGGGTTATCTAATTCTTTTAGTTCCTTCTTTTCTGAGAATACCGTTCGCCTGAAAGCTGCTCCGAGAACTCTTCGGGGACGATTCCTGTCCACGTCATCGTTGCCTTTTATCTCTTTATAAGACAGTGATAATCATGTTACCACACGAACTTTTAATTCTTCTATTCACCTATGGTTGTTGCTAAGTATTTTTTTTTTTCGTCCAATGGTACTTATAGTCCTTCTTTATTCAACAGCGCCTACTTTATAACCCTTTTAGATTTCTTTCTGTTTATCTATTGTTCGTATTCTGTTTACATATTGCTTATTTTCCACGGCCTGATAAAGGGTTATTCCGTTCCGAACGATTCGTGTCCGTTTGCAATCGATAACGTAAGTCCGCGAACTCGAGACGTGTTTGTCGTTCCCGGTATGCAAATCTATGAGTATCGATCGTACGCTGTTCAACGGCTCGAGGTGTGTTCCCGTGTCCGTTTCGCGACGGTAGACGGTTTCGATGGATGCCTCTTTCGGCGAAGTGTTTGGCGATCGTCGTGCAACGTTCCTCGACGATCCACAGACACGAAACCGTGCGTTCACGAACCGTATGAATCAGCGATAAAATGTTCAGAAGCTCCGCGAAAGAAATAGTCTCGACGCGTGTCCAACACGAGAGCTTACGTCCACTCCAGCAGACCGTAGGATGACTAATGTGTCTGGTTCGCGAGGTTGAAAAAGATTCCACGGGTTTACGCTGCGACGTGTCACCTTCGTCGTCCGTTGGGACCAATAGACGAATACACGCGAAGAAACGATGTATTTATGTATTTTGGCGACACGTTCACGAAGTTGCCATCGGTCATTGCGAACGAGTCTCGGCGGCTGCTCGAGATAAAACGATTTTCTTTCATCCCTTAATCCATTAAAATTGAGCGAGGACTAGCTTTTTTTCTAAGAATCGGACCTGAAGTTATATCCAAGGCAGAGACGGGCTAGACAAAGGCTTTTGAATAACGAATAAAAATAAAAGAAGTACCTCTGAATTGTTGACAATTCCAATTTTTACAATGCATACTTCTTCTTGAATTAGTAGACAATTAACACTAGAACTACCAAACCAGTCAAAATGACTGGTCAATACGCTCTTACAACGACGATTAAAATGTTATGACAATACATTTCCTCAGATCTTTTGCACCTTTTATTACGATATGAGAGTGAAGAGTCAATTCCAGTCAACTTCTAAATTTCTAAATTTTCAAAAGCTAGTGTTAATAAATAATTAATTTATTTCATTAACTGTTTAGAGGTCAAAATGACGCTTTTAGATACCGTTGCTTTTCACTGTGTCTTATTCGAATGAAATCGTGCCTAACTCTGATTCAAGGCGCGGTTGATTAAAGGAAATATCTATCTATGAAGTAGGTATCGTTGTAAAATCTGTCGGTGATATTTCTCCAGATGTCAGCTCACCGAGTCGAGCACAAATTCCCCGGTTCGCGATAGATCACACTTGTTGCCGTGTCAAGCGCCGAACGAACGCCGGATTTTCGTCCACCATGGGATTTGCCGATGGGTAGAAAGTATTCGGGACGTCAGGGGGGATTCGGTTCGATTCGTTTGGAAAGAATTACGACGAATATCTTTCTTGTGTATACCGATGCCGTCTCGCCATCGAATCGGCAGCCTCGACGATGTATTACGTATTCAGAATTGGGCACGAAAACACAAATAGGGAATGCATTGTTCCGTCGAGATAGGAACAGGGAAATGGCGAATCCGAGTGTCCACGAAATACCCACGACGAATTGGAATCGTTGATTAAAAATCGATATCGCAGGATTACGAGTGACCCGTGTCGCGTTAATTATTGCAATTATTCGATGTCGACCGACCACGTGGCTCGATAATTTCCCCAAAATGGACAGAGCTGTTTTTCTCCCTCCCTGGTGAAAGAAACGAACATCAATTCGAGGACGTTCGTTTCGTCGATTCTCTGCATTTTCTGTATAACGAACAACCGTTATTTTCCCAAAGGGTTATGGATCGGTACACCATGATAGAAAGGAACAATAGTCCCGATTGTTTCGTATAGTCGGAACCCTTTTGAGCGTGTTCCCGTGGCTATTCGATGCTCTCGATTTTCGGGAGATAAACCGAATGCGAATTCCGTCATCGAACACGAAACGCTTCGTCCACTTCCGGACAGAGCACAATTAGCGTCAGAACGAATAAAAAATGAATAAGAGCGAGAGAATGCGAGAATGGTACGTTTGAACGGGGATACACAAATAGGAATTGGGAAACAAAATGAATCTGATTCTCACGCGAGGCGGTTGTGCCACGCAACAGCAATCTGTGTGCCCCGCGGAAATCGACGGTCGCGGTTTTGCCGATTTAATTGTCCACGGCACATGTTGTCGTATCCCTTCGCGTGAATAGTACCGCGTAAAATTATCTATGTTTATCTAATCTGTCGGAATAGGGGTATTCCGATTGCTCAATAACCGTGAATATTTTGCTTGCCTACACAAGGTTTAATAATGAGAACGTGAAACTTGTTGGATTCCAATTTCCGTAAATTAGTCCCCAAAAATCTATATTTGCATAAAAATCTACGGGTAGTGTAAGTCGACGTACGTATAGAACGAACTGTGTAGCCTTTTGCGTTTCAGTATTCGTGTTAAGCAGCCTGAATGGGAACGTCGATATCTATTTCTGCGTGTGAACGTCGTTAACGTTCACAACCGTTCGCTCGTTAATAAATAAATGAATAAATGAACGCATGGAAGTTAAGCCGGACATCTATCTCTTGCGATTTCTGCGTTCTGATCCCCGGAATACGATCAATTGTGCGTGGTGTTCCGCTCGGGAAAAAAACGCTTCGTGGTGGCACACTTTTGATTCAACTGTTGCCTCGGGATGAAACGGGCTGGCTTTTAAAACGGATGTTTTGCATCCTGTCGAGGCCCGTAATCCGTAATATGCCCGTGCTGTTGCCGTTCGATTGAAAACCATTCAACGCGCTCGAGTGTTTTGCATGCGATAATCCTTGTTCGTTACACGGGCTTTAACGCTCGCTCCCCTCCGATCGTCAAATCGCGAGTGTCGACGATTTATTAAGAATAATTCGCCCAGTCATTTCATTTCAATCTATCCCTCGATACCCACGTATATTCCCGGTGGATCCCTCGTTTCTGTGCATCGTCGATCATCCGACAGCTAAGGAACAGGATGATGGTACGCGTGGAAAGAGAGATGATAGGCGAGTGGAGTTATTACAGAAATTCATCCAGTCAGCCTAGGGGAAATTAGGTCGAAGAGGGAGGCTGGTTGTATCTCATTCGGAACGTACATACAATGTACAGTGAATCATCGATGAGTGTTCAAAGGCTCCTCGGCACTGAACATTAAATATTTCATGAACTAACGGCCATATACAGCCGAAACAAACATTATTTGTTTCAGAATTTCAGGCAGTATTACTGTGACAAAGCTCATTAAAAAGTCAGCGTTACACCTGGGGACCTGGATGATTTACTGTATATCAAGAAATCTATATTTATTTTTGAACGCCACTCGACGCATTTCGCGAGATCACCGTCGGAATCTCAGTAAACGGACAGAATATTCGATGATATGGAACCCATGAATATTACGACGATCCAGGTTGACGTATCTGTCGGAACGAGATCTCACTCGACAGGAAAATTTCGGTCGAATCGCACGAAACAGGGAAATTATGTCGTCGCCGTGGAATTATACACAACGATAAAATCGGACCTCAACCGGAGTATTCACAATCTCGAGGGAGTTTTTGTTCGCACAATTGGGATAATTGAGTCGCGTTATATCGCGATCCGAACCGATTTTGGATCTTCTCGATACGCTGGAGCAAATTCGTCCGCGATCGAAACGAATCGGCGCTTTCGAATCGGCCTGGTTCGGCCGGGATCGTTGCGTAAGCTGATCGGACAGAGGGCACGTCACTTTTATAAACCGTTGCCCTTTGCGTAAGAACACGTAATACCGGCGATTGTAATCCGATACAACAAAACCAATCTTGATTAACCGATTGACAGGTAAACACCGAGCCCCGTGCACCCGGAACACCGTTAATTATCCCCGTCGACGTCCCCCTCGGATCTTCCGGCGGAGACTGCCGATTAAACTACGATTATGAAGCGAACAGATTTCGTTTTCTTTTTCTCTCTCGCGATAACGAGCTCGCCTGAACTGTTACTAATGTGTTTGATTCTCGGAGCAAAGTTTAATGGTTTGATCGCGGAACCACCAATTATTGGATATTTATTATTGCACTCTTTAAATCGCATTTCCTTGAACTTTCCCCTCCACTTGTCCTCGTTTCTACGTCCATAGGAAGAAAGTTATCTGTATGCAAGATTCCCGGTACCTCGAGGCCTGTTAACGTGGTTCTTAACTAACCGACTTAAACGTTTTCATCGACGTTCTTTTCTCGGATCGGATAAACATCATGGACGTATGATGTCTAGATCTCCCTCCTTAAAAATTAGAAAGAGTTAACTGCTGCACCGTCATCAACCTGTCGTTTTTTTAACGACGCGTGGTACAGTGAAGAAGTCCTCGTCGCCTGGGAAACAGAGAAGTAGAGGGAATGAAAAGGAATGAATGTCAGACGAAGACAGAATGGTGACCCGAAGAATATCTTTTTCTAATACTCGATTAGATTTTTCGACGACCCAGGTCTCGCTACCTTCCCTTATTATTCGATTCTCGAAACAATTTTCTGGTCTGCTCGATACAAGCACGTTCTTGAACTTTCGATTATGGAAATTAATAATACATCTCTCGTGACTCTCGTGTAATCTCCCGACGCCCTCGTAAAATTTTTGATTTCTCCATGCTCGACAAGCATGGGATAAATTTCGGAAACTCGATGTCGCGCAGAGCAGGGGAAGTGTCTATGTGTCCTCAGGTTTCGAAGGTGATGGTAATTAATCGCGGATTAATACCCTGTCGCGAGTGCCCTGAGCGACAGCCTCGGAGATCGTGCGCCGAACAAGATCCCCGTGTCTTATCGTTGACTCGATGAATTATTCCCGTACGACCTCGCTGGCGACGTCAAATTTACAAATCCAGAGCCCTGATGATAGTCGGGGGCTCAGAGCCGAGTTTTCGGGCCGCCTGAAAATTCCATAAGCCGCCCTTTCCCCGTCCTGAAGGCCTCCATCCATTTTTCATGAGCGTCTGTGCTCGCTAGAAACAACGAGACGCTTCCTGACAGACGACGTCACCTGAAACGACGGGGTTATCGATACACGAACCGTTTTGCATACACGATTCTCCACCGTCGACTTTTACTGCGCACGGGTCAGGCGATCCCGACACGCGAGAAACGCGACTACCGATCGGGGAAATCGCGATGGCCTCGAGGATCATCTCGGTTTTGAACGTTTCACGCCGTGCTCGACGCTGCTACCGGTTTTGGGTTTCAAAAGAATGCTATTTTTGAAGAATTTTTGACGATCCGACGGCTATACGTATTGGGACACTTGTTGTATCTGGTCAGAATGTTATATTCGTTACAGATTGAACATTTTTCACTGTCTTCATTTCCTGGTTTTCAATGAAGTACACGGTCAACTGGAAGTATTCATCATATGCTTGGTGAATTTTTAACCCAACGATCTCAATCCCATAGAGAAAATTTGGGATTAACTGAAACGCAGAGTACGGGGAATAGGAGAGACATCAATAGTAGATTTGCGGAAACAGCGAAAGAATGTTTGAAACAGATTATAATGAATCTGTCATTTTACTCAATATACATACGTGTGTTTCGAAACATAAACAACCAAAGACAGTAATAATTGTTTAACAGTTCTCCGATAAAGTTCCAAACTTTTTTCGCAATTATTCCACACAGAGTAGGTGTCCTAATACATATAACCGGCAGTGTAAGTAGGAAGATGAACGATAATACGATGCAGAAGCCCCATTTACTGTCGAGATTGGAGAGATCCACGGCTCTAACACGAGCTTAAATAATGAAAACCCCGATGGGAATCGCAGTGTGAGTTCCCAGGACGAAGACAATGCAGGTGCGTCGAAACCACACCTGAGTGCCTCTTCCACCAATATATAAAGTAGCTCAGTGAATGTAACAGGTTCAAGTATTCTCCCCGAAGTCTGCTTCTCCCAAGATACAAAATTTCTTCTTCGTAGATGCTTCAACGATCTATCCCGTTTTCAATGGTAACGGGACCGTCACGCACTCGCTACCGTTTTACTTACGATTCTCTCCCGCACCCGCCTCAAGATCACTGACTCTCCCCGCGCACTGTATCGCGTAAACAGATCGCGGGCGAGATATCTCCCGACGACCTGTTTCCAGGTCACGGAGAAAGTGCTTCCACACGGACTTGGCACTACCCCCTCGCGGTACGCACAGTTTTCAAACTTTTCCCCAGGGGTTGGGGGAGGATGGGAGGGATTGATCGTTCCCGTCGAAAGATATAGACGCGTGTCTCTCTCGGGCCGATTCGTGGGGACCTCGACCTTGACTCGAATCCTTCCGTACCGCGATCACAGACGAGTCCCCATTGATTGATCCTTCCGTTTTGGATTCAAGGGTGAACTTCCTTCTTTCGAAATGGATAATACACACTCGACAAGGAGGAACAGTTCTACAGGGGGGTGGGGGGTGGTGGTGTGATTCGTTCGTCGATCGATCCTAGTCGATCAGATGAGTTTTACCCGGGGATTGTTTCCTTGGTCGTCGCGATTCAATTTTCGTACACGATTTCGCGGGACCAGTGGTGAGGCTCGACGGTGTGCCCCGACGTCCGTCGTCCAACACGGCTCGCCGACTACTGAACGTGGTCCGACGCAGGCGTCAAGGCGCCCTCCTGGCTCTAGACTATCTCTGTGTTGTGCCCGCCTCGCGGGGAAACAGATTTCGCGCCGGGGCTGTGTTTGCCGGAGAACGACTTATGTGTAGGTATATTATTTTCGTGCGTCGCGATCGAAATGGTGTTGCTGTCGGTAGTGCCATCAGATCCGATGCTGGAGACAATGATTTTATATTGGTAGGGTGGGAAGGAGACGGATCGAGATCCTCTGTTGTCGCGTGACTATTTTCGAAGTATATAGCTCTCTATTTACAAATATCTTGTGTGCTTTGTGCTTCGAATTCGCGGGGCTAATAACGTCCGTTCAATTTTGTCCGATCGTCTGGTGTTTTAACCCTTCACCACAGGCATATATGTATTTATGAACCGTCCAGACGCAAAAAAAAAAAGGGTATGCGGCTTACTTCACCTTCAAAGTCGCTAAACAGGCGTTCGCGTAAGATTAAATAAATGAAATGAAATGAATAAAATAAACGAAGAAATAACTGTAGTCAGAGCAGGGATAATAAAACGTAGATAAAAGAATGTCTTATACGTATCGACGACAGCCGTGGTCAAAGGGTTGAATGGTATCGAAGAAGAATACGTTCGATTATTATTTTTACGACATTCCATGTCGTAAAAAACCCCGAAACACAAGCTCAACGACAAGGAAAACTTTCGTTTCGCCATCGTTGCATAATCGAATCGACACCGTCGAGTCGAAGTTCGTCGACTTTGGACGGCGATCGGATGCGTCACGTGAACGACGTACAAACGGATACGCTCGGGTATCTTCTCGAAGTTACTCGTGAAGCCAGTTTCGCGGAATCGGTACCGTGCAAAAGCTCGATTGGGGGGTGGAGAGGGAGAGAGCATGCATAATTCATCGAGAGTCGAGCGGGATGGGAGGAAGCTGAGGGAACGATCAAAGGTGCTCTCGTATAATGGACCGGGAAGGGGTGGAGGATGGATGGAGATGTCGTGGAAACGTTTCGGCGTTCGAAGATTAGCGGGACAGTCGACTCGAAGCTAGATGGGAAAATCTATTCGGGAATTCGAGCCTCGAGGAATGTCTCCGTCGTCGCTTTAGAATTATGGTAATCGCATCGGCGACTACGAAGGACGTCGACAACGAGCGTATCGGACACGTGAATGTTCGCAGCGTATTGTTGCATCGCGATAAGCGAGACCCCGTTTCGATTGACGCCCTGTGCCGCGAGACGATCGATAAGATCCGATCCGTTCGTATTCGAAGGAGTCGCGCGTTAATACCCCTAACGATAACCGGCTGACGCGTTAATTCATTATCGACGAATTCGTACACCCTTGATTATTCGCGTATATATGTGTATCCACGTTCGTGGGAGAATTTCGATGGAAACGGATGATTTCGTCGTCGACGCGTTAACGAAACGTTTTGCTTAAGTAAATTGGAAAAGCGTTCGACCTCGACTGGTATCTATCGGAACTTCGCATTTTCGACGGTTCTACAGGGGTGGGGGGTAAAAGAACGGGAATACGAATGGCCAATTAGCGGATTTATTTGATTAAAACGCGCCGCCTTGCGTGGGTTACTCGAGAAGCATTTCGTTTCGACGATTTCGGCTGGACCTACCACCACTATTCTTCTTATTGCTGGGTTGTTTTCAGTCTCGATGGTCGGTAACGGTTCTTTCCGAGACAGACGCATTTAGTTTGGAATTTAATTTATTGTTCTTTAGCGAGTCTGCCGACAGAATTGAACGCAGATGAGACTTTTACGTCGGATCTTCGGACACTTTTAGGTACTCTGTAGCTAAAAGTTAACGTTTGACAAAAACTGTTATTCTACATTTTCGACTCATTTTTCCATGTACATTCGCATTCCTTCGGATTATACCATCATTCGAGAAACCCTTTATAATACTCCCGAAAAATCCTAAGCAATAGTACTCTAAATCGTTCTCCACTAACACTTGTTCACGTCGATTTACAAAATAGTCTTATATACTCGTTGTATATTTCTTTATCACTCGCGAATCTCCAACAGTTCACCGTTCACTTCGTAGTCACCTATCTCTAATAGTTCGTCCATTCTTCACGAAAGTAAATTCTGTCGAGAGGCCAGCGTTATTCGTTCGGTTCATGGATGGGGGAAAAGGGGGCCGCCCGCGTGTCGACGCTTAATCGACGGGTGGTGAAGCAAACTTGCGGGAAAATCTTCGATGTGGACGTAATTCACCGCGTCAATGTTCGACCACGTCCACGCGTTACAACACGACGGGGGTGAGACTCGTCGAAGGACGAACCTGTCGTCAGGCTACAGCATCGATTCTACCGAAGAACTTTCTTTAGAAAGTCTGTACACTTGTTCCCCGATGCGACGCTCCTGGCGTTGATATTTCATTATCGACTCCTCGACTATAAACCACGGAAAACCGATGCAACACGGACGGCGTTGACCACTCGTCGGTCGTGGGTACGATTGTCAAACTTTCCGCGAGTCCACGGATCCGAGATGAACAAATTTAACCCGGAAAACCTGATCCAACCGAAGGGTCCATCGAGTCACGACACACTGGAGAACCCGGAGTGATCCAGATTTTCGAACTTTACGTGAACCTGTGTTCCGGAAATGTCAATTAATTTGAAATATTGCAGCCATCGGAATCGAACGATAAATCGATCCCAAGATCTGATCCTAGCTTTTCTGGCAAACCAAAGCGACGGATTTTAACACTGCACTACAAATTCCCACTGCTTCGAGAGAGCTTTTATTCTTCCACCACATTTTTCACTGTTATCTCACTGTAGAAATTGTATAATATGGTATTCCAGTATTTTTTACCCCGGACACGAATGTATTCAAGATTAAAATCTACCGGGAAATAAAACGCACCGAACATTAAGTTAAATATTCCGATTCCCTAGTTACATGTGTATCTTTCTAGACCTGTTACTTATTTAATGTAATATTTCTGTAAATTAAAGGGCTTTGTCCCGTGGAAATATATATTATTATTATTTTAATGTCGACCACTACACATTTCACGCAATTCGTTTCGTTTTAACTACCGTGGGCCACGAAATTGCTCACGGTGCAAGCCACTTAGTCTCCTTCTCCGCTCGTAGAATCACCTCGAAACGACCCGAAAGAATATCACCGACCGCGTTCAACGAGCAACGATAGAACACCGAATACATCGTCGACACTTACATTCGTTTGACGAACATATTTTCCGTTCTCGTCCCCTTTTTCGACGATCTTCCACGAAGGGACGCGACAGGTCATTCGATTGCCTCGTGAATTATTGCCAGGTCGGAACCCGGCTGGCCAATCATTACGGGTACCTTCCTTTCGATTTGTGGCTTTCAGCCTTTATTCCTCTTCCAAGGAATTTCATACCTGCACTTGGACCTTCTTAAATACGTCATTCTTCGCTGTGTGTAACGATACGGACATGCGATGTTTCGAGGACTTGTGATTTTTATCATTCAATTTTGGAAGCAGAATATCTTCTTATCGAGGAAAGTGTCAGGAGTTTTAAAGGTTTTGGGAGGAAGGAGCGGTGGATAGGGTTGGCGATCATTTAAGTTAACCCTGTGTCTTTTACGATTTTTTTTTACGACTTCGTACACTGGAGTTACGACATGAAAAGTCAAAAAGTCATTTATGCGACGATATGAAAAGTCGCTGTGTATTCCAGTTAAACGATCTTTACGATCTGTCTATCTGAAGATAGTTCGATCGAAAGGGTTGTCAAGAAGAATTCGTTTAAACAAATTGACAGGGGAGTCTCCGAAAGATAATCTTATAAATTACTAAAAAAATGAAATAAAAATTAAATAAAAAATTTTAAAAACCAGTACTTCGTTTTGATTTCGAGAAAATTCAGCTTGATTCGTCGTTACAAGAGTTAAGTTCGATGGAGAGCAGGTGAGCTTCGATGACGCAGTAATGATTGTTGCGAAACAAGATGATACAATCTGCCCATACACAGTCACGAAAATATTCACGGAGCATTGTCGTTCGATGATTGACACAATCCACCTGTTCACGTGGAAAACAACTAGTATCATGATTACGAAATATCGTGTGGCTGTCGGTTGCAGCTGACCATCGCGTGATAAAAATATCGTTCGTGAAAGTGGAAATCCTGTTGGACGCGATTGGGTGAGCACCTGTAATACCTGTACCGTACAGTGTCTCCTGACCGAGTCAATAGAAATCAGTACCGTTTACTCCGTTTTCCGCCAGGGCGTCCGTACAGAGTAAGTAGAGTGGAGAATTACCAAAGCATTCCGTTCGAAATTGCTCGAAGAGTTCAGCGAGCCTCGGCGGAGGATGAACAAGTTCTCTTTTGCGCGAATAAATTCGCAGATACGGGAAGCTTCTTTTCTGCGTCCTACAGAATTGTCTCGTTAAAATTGGATTTCCAGTCAGACGAGTCGTCAGTCTCGACCAGCCGACAGAAGAAGAGACAGATCTTTCCGTTCCCGTAACGAGCCCCCAGGTTCTTCGGACCGTTCGCTGGCCCCCGCGGCTACGATCCTTATTCCGCTTCCGTGGCCCCGCTGTCTACTGAAAATACGAACCGTGACGCACATTCTTCTGGTTACGACACACCTGTTATACACACACCGTGCTCGCGAAAATCTTCGCGACGATTCGCGTCGTCGGCAGCGTTTTTTCGCGCTACAGAACCCGACAGCTCTCTGCATTACCGCCCGGTTACGCTCGCGAAACATCGTGTTCCGCGTATAAATTAGCTCCCGCGTTACACCTGACGCAACGGTAAAAAATTACTTCAACCCCCGGGCTGCATGGTCGTAACTCACGTCCGAATGGGAGGAGCTCGTTCCGTTTTCATATTTTTCCGGGGAGCTCGTGCAAACGTGTACATAAGGTTCCTCGTGAACGATGGAGAATAAAATTCGACCAGGACACACGACACGTCGGATC
Organism: Dufourea novaeangliae; assembly: GCF_001272555.1. NCBI lineage: Eukaryota > Metazoa > Arthropoda > Insecta > Hymenoptera > Halictidae > Dufourea > Dufourea novaeangliae. The sequence goes on along the minus strand of NW_015374045.1, from coordinate 433,464 downwards.
TACGTCCATGGAGACTTTGATAACTTAATCCGATTCGTGGGCGAAGCCTGAAGAAATACATACACCGTAACCTGTCAGGCTCTCTCCGTATATGAAAATCTGCTCTGGTGTATATTTCAGAGCTAATAACGCCGTCAGGTCCCAAGAAAAGATCAGGCTCTTTGATGTTCGTACAGGTAACAGTGTTACGTTTATCCCCACTCTCGACCGTAAATTGTCGTCCGAAGAAGATCCCTGGTGACGGGGTCACGGGCAGTGTGATCGAAACGATGGTCGGTGGGAAGTTCAGACTTTTGGCTTTATTTGAAAATAAAGATAAGAAATACCCATTTGAACTGTTTCAATTAGTTTGCTATCTTTTATCGTAAAAATAACTTACTTGGATAAATCGTGTTCGAATATGTTTTTCTTTTTAACAAACCGATCCGAAGAAAACAACGCAAGGGTTTCAACCCTTTAAATACTATACCCCCTAAAATTTTCATACCACATGTATAGTGGTTAAAATGAAAACGAACCACTTATTTTCCAGGGAATGTAATCTATCATTTTCTGAAGAAACGGTTATTTCTCAGGATTTCAGACATAAATTTTAGACTAGTTTTATAGTTACTCCATGCAAAGTATATTCCCTACTTATTATTTCCATTAGTATCACATATTAACCCATTCTTTTTTCTGCGTTTGCACGTCCAGTTTCGTGAGTATGTAACCGTAGTTAAAGGGTTAAAATAACTTCCAGCTAAATCAGACGATATATTAATTAAATACCGATCTTGGCAGTATTTTATGCAAACATAATGCCCAACTCCGGCGGGAACAAGATTAAAAGAGGAGGACCCGTCACTGCATCAGGTCGTGGAATCGGGAATGAAATAAACGTCTGTGCGGAGCGGAAAGAACGCAATAACGCGCCGCAGGAATCGAGCGATCCGAGGACGCGTCTCGAAGCGTCCCCAGCACAGTTTTTCCCCCCGCCCCCCCCCCCCGGCTGTCTCGATAACGCTCGACGGTTTCCCTGTGCACCGTCGTTGAAAAGTAATCTTGCGGATGGAAAAATAGTCTTGAATACCATCAACTGTTTCCGGGCTGCCATCGTCGACGGTTGGGAGGGGGTAAAACGTTGCTCGTTGGCTCGCCGGAATTACGGGTCAATTTTTTGCGATGGTTCCAGGAACCGTGGATGGGTTGATCGATTCGATTCTTTTAAAAGAGATCATCCGATGAATTTTTATCGTTCGTCGGGCTGCATGAAAAAGGAGCGGATTGATTCCCGTGACGGTCAGACCTTTTCCGATGGATTTTATACGGGTTTTATCGGTCGACCGCTGCTACGCTCTTCGTTGCTATCGGCAAATGGAATTGGTTCAGTGTCTAAATTGTGTTTGGGTAATTCCCGGCGAAATTGGTCCAAATCGCGAGGATATCTGTGAGGTATCTCGAAGTCGAAGGACGTATTCTGGTTCGTGAAAGAAATCGCGGAGAGACGAGACGCAATCGGGTTCAGTGGATCCATTTGGCGGTTTACATTCGAAGGACATTCCGACAAAACGGAAGTTCGGCCGTTGACTTCGATTCGTTCACTTCTCCGGTGATCTTTATTTGAAGCTCGACTTCGATTGGATTTAAACTTTCCGGACAAAGCAGCCGGAAGGTAACGTAAACGGAGCTTCTAATATAACTAGCGATCAAGATAAGAGGAAGTTCCTGAGTGGTTTATGGATCGGTCGTTTCACGACGACACGGGAATAATAGCGTTCCCGTTTTTGTTTTTCACTCCTGATTCGTATTATCTGCCAAGGTGAGTTGTCGCCATTCCGTCAGTCGATTTCGTTATCGACGACATTAAGCACGTAGTCGTCGACGCGTGGTAACGATAGCGTGCACGCTGAAACGATCGAACATCGTGCGTCGCGATCGATGAATTCAAACAGCAGGTACTGACCCCAGACTTTTATATTATTTACTAAACTCTCAACTTCCTAAATTTTGCTTGTATAAAATGTCCTCAAAACGCATCTACTACCGTATCTCATTCTGCTCATCCGCAGAAGCAATAATTAATAATTATTATTAACGCACCCACTCGTCAGAATTTGTGCTTTGACAAATAATTGGAACGACAAGATTGACATTTTCGCAGCTAACATAAATAAATTTACATCTGAATTACACAGTGTTTTCTATGACAGGGTAGCAGAAAAGTGAAACAGAGTTTTCACCCGTACGAATTAAATTAAATTAAATTAAATTATAGATTTCTGTATATATTTTTGATGGACACTTTAGTATGTCCTTTTTGGGGACATTTTATCAAAGTTATCAGTCTAGTATAGAATACAGACGTCTGTGACGTTACTACGTGTACCATTGGATTCCCTCGTTAATTGCTTCCGGCGGAATCAAAGGTCTCGATGGCAGACGGTTATCCGTGAGATCTCCGGCGACAGATCGTTCTCTGTTGAACACGTTGATTCACGAAGATCAATTAATCATTTGTTCCTCTCGCGGTTAACCGTTTGCATATCCACCAAACTACGAAAGAAAGTTAAATTGAATTCAAATGTGACACGATGGATCGATACGGGGCTGTTTCGCGATTGGAACCACGCGCGTTATTACCGAATGCAAACAAGATAAACGATAAAACGTGGCGCCAAGGTTTACGTGAATTTATTTTTTTTAATTGTAATATTTGGTCAACCCGACAGACGGCAGGTGTGACAAATGCTTAATACGGAGTATTGTTTTCTGGAACAATTGTGCAGATTCCTTCATTTACATACGCACATTTCGTATATTTTACTCATTTCACTGTATCCATTATAAGATTACATTCTGCGGATGTTTAAGCATTTATAACGTTCCGTAACTTGAAATATAATAAAGGTATTTAGAAAATACCATTCACATGTTATTATCAAACTAATAAATCCTCAAAATTCTGTCCTGTTTTAATTTTTAGTCGCAGGGTGCACCGATAACCTTTTGCTTGTTTTTCCCCGAGAAATATCTCTTAGCAAGTTCTAGGTCAGAGCACACCCACACGCCACCCAATGAACTTCACTAGCAGGCCAACTACTTCCTCGGGAATCGAGGAAATAAAGTTGTACTCCGTTCGATTTTCGTGGTTTATTTAACGAAATGCTGGGATCCTCGGAACACCGGGCGACTGGTTTGTACTCACCGTTCGTGTTCACCGATACGATCCGCACGGTTGTTCGATACAGAAATTGCTTATTTACGTTCGCTCGTGAACGATCTCGTAACCAGCGACGGAACAATGTACAATCCCAGTTGCGGTCACGAGCGTAAACCGACGTCGTAAATCTCCCCGTGGCTGGTCTCGGAAGAATTGTCGCACTAAAATCGAGGCCCCTTTGCGTATATGGTTCGCATAAATCAGATCCACGGGGAACAACAGAGCCTGTTGTCAATTTACCGAGGAATATTTTTCCTCGAAGACGAATCGGCACGTAATTCATCCCGTACCAGAAGCTGATTCTAGCTGGGCGATGGCTGTTTCTGTTTTGCCTCAGCCAACGGAAGTTAAACCACACACGGCCTTGTACCTTTACCGTGTTTTGCACTTAGCGATTTACCCGGCCGTGCTTTTAGTACCCACTGAGAGCCTACAGATGCCTCATTCCACCATCGATTTCTGGTAATTTCCAGCTCGCGAAACTGTCGACCGCGACGTTATTCCTGGTATACAACACGACACCGTTGCTCTGTCGGTTTCCTGGTGGCTTGTACCAGCGTGGAAGGCGAGTCTTTATCGAATCATCTGGCCTTGGAGCTATTGGTTTTATTTTTCGATAGCCCAGGTCGAACTTTCTGTTACCGATTACGTATGCGACGATTAGGCTTCGGAAGGTTTTTTCCTTCAAAAAGGCATCGTTCCTTCTAAATGCAGTTTGAAACGAAATTTCTTAGCGAATTCGACTTCTTTCCAATTGAATTGACCCATTTCTTCCCAGTGTTATTTATTCAAAGAATATCTATTTCCCACTAAGTTTCTGCACTAATAGAAATTATTCTCAGTTAGCCTTCAAACACTCATCGATGATTTACCGTATACATGAATACTTTTTTCGTTATTATTGCGGTTTATTGTATCATTTTTTAAACATTATTCAAATCTGTCATTTTTCGTCCGGCGAATTTACCTCGGGAAGAAACGGGTTAATATAAACAATCACTGATTTAAATCGTTTATCGGAACCCACCCGAATCGTATGAAATTCTTGAGAACTCGGGTCAGATCGACCCCACAGTCATCCGTCGTTTAACGGTCAGAGGAACATCTGCGACGAAAACTTACGGACAATTTTCGAACTTTTGAAAAGGATAACGAGGGAAGTAGAGTCCCGAGGAACAGTACACTACTAACTTTCCCCTTAATATCTCCCGTCGATTGATTTCAATTACGAGATCGGTCGTACAGCTACATTCGTTCTGATAAGAAGGACAGCGTAATCCAGGGATGGCTTGGCCATCTGGAAAGGTAAACCTTTTCTTCCATCCCACACCCTCCTCCGGAAGGATCGCGTCTAATGCTCACCCGAGCCGCGTATATCCGTATTTTTCATTTTTATTTCTTGCGGCGGACTGTCACAGTCGATTCGCACGGTTCTCGTTTCTCTGGCCTCCACCACCTAGGTCGAAGTTCCTTCGGCGGGAGGGGGTGGGCCAGAATTAATGGGACACGCGACGCCGAGATGGACCAAGATAAACGTCTCACCGTCAAACTTTTACTGGGCGCCACGAACGAAACCTGGGGCCAAACCTGAACGACTCGTTTGTCACTTGTCCGATATTCCTTACTTCGAACATTATTTCTGCGTTTACGTTGTGTTCTTCTCTGTTACTTTCCTCCCCGATGGTAGACGGTGTAAGGAGAACAAAATTCCTCCCTCGATCGATCCTACTCTGTTTAGTTTCGTCGTCCAGCGATCTTTTTCATCTGGGAATTTTATTCCGATTTTTGAGTTTATTCATGAGTTCTTTTATCGACCAGGACGATGCTGTCCACGGCAAAGGGATTGGGGAACGATCCAGCGCCTTTTGCGTAGAATTGCTCGATAAAGTCTGTGTGTGGATCAGAAAGCTTGCAGAATTCCATTCTGTAATGTGTATTTCGGCTTAGGGACGGAAAATCTGCCCGAGGAAGAAGATCGAGCGATTAATGAGTGTGAGCGAAGCAAAGGTCGCCTTTGTGGATCTCCGAAGGACATCCGATTTACAAGGAACGATGGAAGAAAAAACAGAAAATTTCAACTTATCTCGATTCCTTTGGACACTTCGTCCTGATCCGTTCCCCTTCTCTGGAAAGGATCCTGCAGATAGAAATCAAAGCTGGGTTATTCACGAGTCCCACACCCCGGTATGACCAAACAAATAAAAAAATCCTACGAGATATTGCCTCGAGTCGTCCTGAGAGATGTTACCCAGGGAGACGATAATTCGTCGAGGGAAAGCTTTTTCCCCCGAATTCTCGGTGCGTAGGTACACAACCGAAACGCGAGATCCCTTTCGGAACACGTTCGTCGATCGATCTAATTTGTCGAAACTTGAGGGAGACATTTCACGTTCACGTCACGACCCTCGTGGGGAGGTGAACCTGTCCGATCGATCGCTGGAACTTCGGGACACGTTCGCGACGTTAACGCCCGTTACGCGGGACCACCTCAAAAGGATGTCACGGCCGATCGTTGATTATCCGGGGACGCGTATACACCTGAATACGATGAGTTCCCGACCTTTTCGTGGCCAACGAAGCTTCGACACACAACTTTTCGTCGAACCCACACGAGCTTTTGGGTCAAACAGGACTTTCGAAATAGTATTCCATGTCTTTTGGGAATTCCAAGGACGATATTTATTTGTAGAGTTTTAACCACTGGTATTTTACTTGACGAATGTCCGAGTAGAATTTTCGATCGTTGTTTGTATGTTAGAATTTTATTGTGTACATTTATTTAGAATACGGATAGTGCGTCGATAGGCACTCTGAAATTTTTCTGTATGCCGTCTGATGTTTTCAATTATAAAGGCACACTTTGATGTATGCACTAAAAAGGTATAGCAATTTTCCCTGTTTGCTTCAGCGGATATATTCGACCGGACCACTGAACAGCTTCAACCGTATCCTTCGTTGAGGGCCAAGTGTCTGGGTGGCGGAAGAATCGAGCACGACCCCGACGAGAAGACCATCAAAGTCTACGGATACTCTCAGGCGAGTTACCGAATTAATACCTGCTAATGAACCCCGTCGATCTAATCGATTATCGATCCCATCTCGGGGTTCATTTGCACCGTGGGCGCGTGGAGGTACGACGTCGTCGTCGGATCCTCGACGGGACGCCTCGTCCAGGTTTTCCGAGCTTCCAGACAACCGAGCAAACACGATCAACTTTGAATCCTTATGATCCATGGCTTTACAACTTGAGATTTCTTAAAGTCAACGTTTGATGTTATAATAGTTACGCGGAGAAAAAACTGTTCTCCGGGTCGACGGGCCGTTTCTGCGCCGAGCAAGTGGAACGAGTGAAGCATTCTGTTGACCTGACGGTGAAACACGAAAGAACAACGAGAAACTATTTCCACTGGCTTTGTTAGATATTTTGTGGAACTTTGCGAATTTAAACGAAGGAAGTTAGTCGAGGTGGATCGAACTGAAATTTAAAACAACGAAGAAAACCAGTCAGTATCGTTGGGTCGTTTAAATTTTTCTTTAAGCCTATCTAACTTCTCTTAATTGCATCCGTAAAAAACCTTTACTATTGATCGAGGTACCGTTAATTAAAAGAAGACTTACTTCGTCGAAGTACAATGTACAGAACAGTTGTAATGATATTGCCATGGGATTCTAAGGATTAGAAACCAAACACCGAAGTTTCAAAAAAAAAAAAAAACGTTGATAAAATATCGATCTGCCGGTAAGTCGAGTGTAAAAGTCGAGAAGAGGGGATCGAAATTAGATGAAATTTAAAGGGGCTACGAGCGGTGGATAAAATCTGATTTCCCGTGAAATTGTGTCTGTAAGGCAAACTTGGCCCAGGGATAATCGTCCGTCCGATGGGAAGTTGGCAACTTTAAATAATTAGCATTGTAAATTAATTTAATCGATCCTTTCTTCTCGGGGGCTACCAGTGATCATCGTTTCATATCTCGAACCTGAAAGTATTTGAGATTCAGTAAGCCGTGCCGTTTTGGCGATTTGGGAAAAGTGTTCAGAAAAGGGGTTAAATCTTGCGAGATAAAGGTTTCTAAGAGTGGTTGTGAAATTTAAAAAAAATACTTCCTATCGGATTGGGACGCGCCCCGAGGGGAAAGCAATTTTTTACGCCACCTCGGGTACCGCTTTTTTCGAGGACCGAGATGAATATGCCAGTCTATTGTCAGAGTCTTTTTTTTTACAGACAATGTAGCGCTGAATCAGTGCAATTAAAAATTTTTTTAATTAAAATGGTCGTTAATTTTGTACAGAATTAAGCGTTTCAATTTATGTGGTTCGTTCGTTTCCAGGGTTTCGGTAAAGCGGACCACGAGGTATCAGTGAACCTGTTGAAGAAGAAATACTCAGATTACAAAATCACTTGCTCGGACGAGGGGTATTAAAAGAAGGAAGGAGAAGAAAACGTTTCTATTCGCTGCCTATACGTTTTCTGGTGTACAGGCAACAAAAATATTTTTAATTGTATTGAATGACTGAAATAAAACATTTGTAATAATTATGAAATCATTATTTTATTTCTTATCATCTCGATAATTGTGTTACGAATATTAGAACTCGTATAAATATAGTGTAATGCGATGCAAACGTTTGACGCTGTACTCGATCATTTGCAACATAATTCAATTATTGATTGAAAACTCAGCGTGACGTCATAGCCTACTACGATGGAAAACTCAGTATGACGTCATAGCCTACGTAACATGTATGCAAAATTATTTCATTGTTATTAAGATACCTGACCATTGAATATTATAAAACAGATCAGGAGCAATTTTTTGGTACACATGATTCGGTTGTAAAAAGACCATTTCCTAAATCTATTTTGCAGATAACAAATTTTTGCTTCGTTTGCGAATATCTCATTAAATATAAACGGTGCGATGGGAGCAATTTCCGATTCGAAAAGGGCAAAACGGGAGCAATTTTTTGAGATATAAATCGTTAAGATACGTTAACATTCGGCGCCAACTATTTTCCGGTGGCGCCTGAGACTACGTGTAGTGAGAGCGTGGGGTCACAGAACCCCCGGTGGAGGCGCCAGAGACCCCGTGTGGTGAGAGCGTGGGGTCACAGAACCCCCGGTGGAGGCGCCAGCGACCCTCTGTGGTGAGATCGTGGGGTTAGAGAACCCCGGCAGGTGGCGCCAGAGACCCCGTGGGTGAGAGCGTGGGGTCACAGAACCCCCGGCGGTGGCGCAAGAGACCCTGTGTGGTGAGGGCGTGGGGTCATGGAGCCCCCGGTGGAGGCGGCAGAGACCTCGTATGGTGAGAGCGTGGGGTCATAGAACCCCCGGTGGAGGCGCCAGAGACCCCGTGTGTGAGATATACCCTCGCGAGCAAAATTATTGAGATATCTGACTATTGATTATTATAAAACAGAACAGGAGCAATTTTTTGGTACCATAATATTTTTGTAAAAAGGTCATTTACTACCTATTTTGTTAACAACAAATAGTTACTTTTTCTTTTGCGAATATCTGATTAACTATTAACGGTGCTGGGAGAGTAATTTCAGATTCGGGAGGAGCAGATTGGAAGCAATTTTTTGAGATATAAATCGTTGAAGATATAAAGCTTTAACACATATACATAATAAAAAAAGGGAAACAAAATACCTTTTCCATTTCTGTTAATGCCCGATTAACATGACAACCGAGCTCCTGTACCGAACGCTTTTTTATTGACTGGTGCAACTCTGTACGTACTTGAGGCACTTTTTGTAGGATGGCTGCACCTGTAATAATCTAGAAACCCGCGTACAATATAAACTTTTATTTTTTACCTTTGTCTTCCTTCGCGTAAAATATTCGACGTTTTTCTGTTTTTCTTTTTTTTTTCTATCGCACAGAGCTCTGTGAACTGGCTCGACGAAACAATTGCACGAAGCTTCGCCTGGTAACGATGCCCGATTGACGTAGCAGTTTGGACATGTCGGGGACCCCATGAAGGCGTTCAAAAATTCTCTGTAATTCACCAAAAAGATTGACAATGTTTTCCCGGGCCGCAAAATCTATCGTGAAAACCATTAGCCAGCGAAAATATCACGCCGGCGACGAGAACATAAAGGTGCGTGGGTATATTATGATAAAAATCGACGACCGATAGAGCGATCCACGATACGGACCCGTTCCCGACTCATAGCCTTAATTCCCGTCGAATAATAACTGATCGTAATCATTTCGCAAATTAAACGGTACACCTGTCCGGGTGGCGCAGGTGGCGTTGGTAGGCGGCACAGGAGAAATCCGCCGATCCCTGTCGCAGATGTTGAAACAAACCTCGAAACTCAACGTGCTCGCTTTGTACGACGTGGCTTCCTTAAATAAACAATTCACGATCCCGTTCAGGTTGCACACCTTCTCTGACGGCGAACCACAGAATATTCTCGTGAGAAAATCATATTCGTCTCATAATCGCTATTAGATCCGAATATATACATTAACAAATTGTGCTACTCTTCCAGAACTCACGGATGTTAACGATGTTGGAGAAACCACGAACAGCTGAAGACGCCGCACGACAGGAGACTGTTCGGGAATCTACTAATTACTTGCCCAACGGTCCATCGAAAATAGCTAAGGTATATTACACGTTAATGATTTTAAGATTTGTTTTGCGTTCAGAAAATCGTTACAAAATAATTTTTCGTTCGACAGAATGAAACAGAGGAACTCGTAAACATTCTCCGTCAATTGCCAGTCGCCGAAGAAGGAACCATGAATCATTCGAGGAAATCGAAGGTGATTGCGTCACAGGTAGGAGAATCTATCATTTGTTGATCGTTAAAGCAACAGTTCGAGATGCTGTTGAACTGAACACACGATCTGTCAGTTTCAAAGCAGTCTCGTGTATTGTTAAGAAAATTCGAATCTGTAGATTCGGTTCGACAGAAATTCCGTGAATCGACACGATCCTAGTATTTTATTTCGTCGTACTCGTAACGCGTCGGTGGTCATTATAGGATGAGGAGGAGGAGGATAGGGACGAGAAAGTGGCCGATGGGACGACGCTAAGAAAGAATTCTTCCGAATTAGGGTAATTTTTGTCTGATTCTCGAGTTCAAATTCAGAATATCACCGATGTCCCATCGATCACAGTGAACGTCAGCTGTCTAAACAAAAAAGACGGTCACGATCTCTTCGGAATTCACGTTTCCACCCACGGAATTCCGATTTTCGATCTTCGGGTCACTTCGTTCGCGAGAAAGGATTTCCTCGTCCCGGAAACGCTCGTCGACGACCTCGCCGCGATCGTGTCCCTTTGTAAAACGATCGAAACTCTCGGAAGGGACACGCGAAGAGGAGCGAAAACGCAAATAATTTCCTAGCAGGACCGAAAAACGTAATCGTGATGGCCCTTGAACGAGTCTCGATTTCGAGGGTCTAGCGCGCTTCTTTTCGGAATATCTTTCTCCCCCGCAGAGAACGCAAGACGAGAGACGATGGACGGGGGTGGGAATAAACGTTGATAGTCGATCGACACATTGACTCGCCCACAATTCTAGATTAACATCCGTATAAGTTTTGTATATAACATTTTTCATTATTAACATTTTCAAAGTGGACATAGTTATTGTCCCACCCTGTATAAAGAATAATTTTACACGAACCATGTCCCTGGACAGAATCTCTGTCCCCTTGGTCGTGGTCAATGTGTCGTCGAACAGTTCGCCAAAAGAGCACACTTTATTCTACGAGCTATCATTTCGTGAATTCCATCTTGTCTTCTATCCCCTCCTCCGAGGGATCGAAAGAAAGAAATATCACGGACGTCAATCCACTCACCTGTGAAATCGTCTCTCCGTCTGTCCTCAGGGGGACACAGCGTACGCCAGCGAGCCACGAGGTCCTCGAGTACTCGGTGAAATGGGGCCGGACACGTTCCGTCCAGCCGGTCGGATCGTCGCCGCGATCTATAAGCAGTTCCCCGATCTCGCGGATTGTCTCGGCCGAGATCGCACGAAACGCGTCGCGAGCCGTCCCGCTCTGCGTCAGTTGTCGACGTTCACGGTGGCCTCGCGAGATCCGATCGTGAGAAAACGTTGCTCGTGTCACGGCAACGAGTCGCGGTGTATCGATACTTCGAGGAGGACCGACGACACGACCCTGTTGACGAGCACGATCACCGAGAAACCGGACAGAAAGAAGAGAAAAGACGCGAGGAGGTTGAACGTGTCCGAGTCTGGGCTGGAAAAGTGTGTTCTAAAGGGAGTCGACGATCGATCGTCGATCGACAAGAAGATCCGTCCGAGGAGGCAGAAAGGAGTCGAGGAAACGATCGTCAAAGCTGAGAGACGTGTGAATAGTACGGGGAAATCGAGAAACTGGACGATACCGGCGGTTCTGTCGGACAAGAAACCGAAGCTGCTCTACGGTCTGGTTCAACAGAGACGCACGCCCATTACATGGTTCTTTACGAACCTCTTCGATGTCCAGAGAACCGACGACGATTATTCGAGTTCCAAGCAGAGAGTCTGTAAAGTCGAGAGACTCGATTCAACCGGCGATCGTAAGGCGATCGAATCGTCGAGCGACGATCAATCGTACGTGGTTGCTCGTGGTAAACATAGACTAGAGGCTTCCACTTCGATGACCGATTTATCGGTAGGATCTTTTGGAAAATCGGTAGTTTCAATCGCGAATGGAATCGTCGAATATCCGAACGAGACGGATAACGCGATCGTCGATCGAAACATATCGGTGTCCAGCTACGACGATACCGAGTACGAGACGATCAGCGAGATCAGCGAGCCTCCGAGTACATTGAGAAACGTGTCGTCGAGGCTCGCGCTCTTTCTCGAGAATCTGAGAATCAACAGACGGAAATCGAGCTCGCTGACCGGCTCGAGTTCCTACAATCTGGACACTCTGTTCGGTTCCCAGGAATCGATGCCAGCCTACAACCACGTCGGCGTGGTACGATTTTCGTCGAACATCGATACGTCCAAGACGAGTCTGAAGGATCGACTGATGCAACGGTTGAAGAAATCAAACAGCTCGTGCAAGGAGTCGGAACAGAAGAAGATCACGAACTGCGCCGATGATAAAGGTGATAATACTTGTCCGAAGTTGACGTCGGGAAAGGAGCACGGATCGTCTTGCAAAAAGGAGAAACCGAGCAAAGATTGCGGTAAGAAAGGGGATCCGTGCGATAAGTATCGAAAGGAAGCAGTACATGGGAAGAGTTGCAAGGCCGGTCAAGAGGATCCTTGCAAGGATTTTAAGAAGGAAGAACTCTATGGTAAACCGTGCAAGGAATACACGGACCCCTTCGGAAACGACGATCCTTTGGACAAGTACTGGCAAGACAACGTCTACGGGAAACGGTGCAAGCAGAAGAAGAGCAACGTGTGTGGCAATCCGAAATGCGGCAACGACAAACAAACGGACAAGCCAGAGCCGCCGAAGTGCGAAAAGAAGAAGTCGAGCACTTGTGGTGGTTGCCAGCCCACGAAACGGAAGGAAAGTCCATGCGGACGATCCAAGAAGCCGGATCCTTGCGGCAAGAAGCCAGATCCTTGTAGCAAAAAGCCGGATCCTTGCAGCAAGAAGAAGAAGAAGAAGAAGAAGAAGAAGCCTGATCCCTGCAGTACTACCAAGAAGAAGTGCGACCCTTGTCCCAAGAAAGAAAAGGAGAGCGCCAAGAAAAAGGACTGTCCGCCCGTGTTCCGAGCCCCAGGATGTCCGAAGGATGAGAACAAGGGAGGAAGTTCCAAAGATCCATGTAGAAAATACTCGACTGTCTCGAGAATTTAACTGCGGGACAACGTTCGTTCTGGGAATACGTCGAGTCTGAATATTCGGTAATGGTCTTCCGGGGATCGTCGATAGATCGTCTTTGCCCGAGCTCCGAGGAAGAACAGAGACTACAAAGATCGGATCGTTCGACTCCAGTGCTGTAGGATAAATGATCGTCAATTCTTTCGTATAATTTATTTGTATCCGTTTCGAGCAAAGGGAGCGGTCAATATAAGTGTTTCGTGTAACTCGTCTGAATCTTGTCGTGTCAATAAACGTCTTTGCGCTTCCGAATCCTTGCGGCTTCGATGATTAATGGGCTTTATTTATTTTCACGTTGTAAAGGAGCGTTTTGTAATAATTTGTAGAGTATAGTACAGTCGATCATCGATGAGTGCTCGAAGGCTCCTCGGGTCTGAATATTCCCCAGTAGTGGCGATGACGTCCGAACACTCATCGATGATTTTCTGTATATTGGAGGTAAATTAAAACGTAATGTGCTTATTAAATTACGCTAATTTCCCAACGTATCCTCGAGTGCAAGGAAAACGAATTCAACGCGGTATCAAAATTTCAGCACGTAGCGAACTGGTTGACAATCTGTGTCTTTGTTTATTTCAATTCCAGCTGCAGACCACACCGGTCCCCGCGAGTATTCCACAGGAAACCGTAATCGAAGTAAGTGCCTAAGATTCTTAGATAGCTAGCTAGTCCCTTTTCGTAACAAAATATAAATGAATTCAAATCACGAGACTCGTCGCTATGGCTCCACCTCCCTTCTGCCTCTTCCTCATCACAATCGCAAAATTTTTGTCTAACCGTGAACACGCGTGAAATCGTACAAACAAAAACCATAAAAAAAAACAAACAATCAAAACAGATTAAATAAAATCAATGGAAAATGTTGGATGATCCTATCTCCCCGCAGAGGAAGAATACCGCGAGCCACGATATCGAGGGATCGGTCGCGCGCGCTAAGGACCAACGGAACAGGGGCCCTTTGTCGATGATCGGGGTCAAAAATGGATCCAGAATCGCGTCGTCGCTCGAACATCGCGATACCACGTACAACACCGGCCTCGTGCCGAAGAATCGATTCGAAGACAGCCTCCTGTTGCAAGACAGATCACGAAACGACGATTACTTTCCCCAAGGCGACGAGTTCGAGGACGAAATCGGCTTGGACGTGGGTCAGCTAACACACAAATACCCGTCTGCAAACACCTATCGGGAAGAGGATACGGAGAATTTCGTCCCTGCCGCGATTTTGTCCGGTACAGAAAAGTCACTTCCGAACGCGTCGAGTCATCGGCGGTACACTGGTTGAATCGACAGCCGGAATTACATCCTCGAAGAAACGCCAACGAAAGAATATCTACAATCTTAAACAGTCGCGTTTCTTTGTCGGATCCTCCCCTGCTCGGATCAAGGCATCCGGAGGATTACATTCTAAAAAACATATCGAGACAGTCGCTGAACACGTATCGAGTACACGTTGGTCGTTCGTTCCTAGTCTCGTGTAAATTATGAAACATGAGAAAAAAAACATATACTAAAGCTGTTTCGTCGCGGATTTTCTTCTTGCTCCCCGAGGTCAGTTTCCATCGTTCGCTCTCTCGACTGTCGAAAAATAGTGTCGCACACACGGTGCAGGAGGGAGGTGGGCCCAGAGGCCACTAGGCGTGTCATACATCGCAAAAAAAAAAAAAAATAAAAATAAAAGAAACGGGACACACAGACGACAGAGCACACGAAAAAGCATGTGTATAAAAGCAACGAAATCTAATAAAATCCAGGGCGTGCGAAACGGTGAGTTTCGATTGGGCGAAAGCGACTGCGGCGAGGATCCACCGGGTTGGCCGACGAAGAGCCCTTGTCATCCGCCGAAGGGCCCCTGTAAGCCCCTTGGTCCGCCGGGCTATCCGCCGAAACCGAAACAGCAGAAAAAGCCGTTCTGCGTAAAGTGCCCGCCGAAGAAACCGTGCAAAACGAGAAAGTGTTGTTAGAGACAGAGGGGGTACGTGGAGATAGCGGCGGAAAGACACAGACACACACACGGCACCCTTTGGTGTTCGAGCCGAATGCTCTGTGAACACCTAAAGCGATCAGAAATTGTCTCTGTTGTCCGCCTCGTAGGCAGAGTCGTTCCATCGAGCTGTGCCGTGGAATCCTTTGGTCACGCTGTCGACCACCGTCTTCAGGACGACCTTACGAGCGAGAAGTCAATACTGCCTGGGATCCTCATTCGGGACTACTTCGATCGGCGCTTGGAACGGGATGAGAACACTTAACGCAGGAAACGTCTGCGCGAGAAACTTCAGCACTAGATTCTATTCGGAGACGGAGCCTTCGAGATTCGGTTCGGTAACGGAGGGTCTGACCGATTATGTGGCGCAACAGCAGAAAAGATTCTTCCGGAACGATTCGATCATGATGGGCGAACGCGACAAGAAGCCACCGAAGGATGAAGGTTCCCCGAAATTCGCGCCTGGCACGGGGAATCGACGAAAGACGGGAGACTGTCTTCCCCTCGAGAAGTGTACACCCCGTGCCCCGCCCTGTTGTCGCAAACGACCCAAGAACCCGAAATGCAAACAGCAAGCGCAACCCTGTCCGCCACCTTGTCCCTGTCCCTGTCCCAAGCCACCGGAAAAACCTCCACCGCCTAAGATATGCTATCGAAAGTGTCCACCTCCGCCGAAGCTGCCGAAACTGCCAAAGTGTCCGTGCTTCCCACCTCCACCGCCGCCATTGCCGCTACCAAAGCTACCCAGGTTGCCCAAGTGCCCTAAACCGTGCCCGCCGCCTCCTCCGCCGCCGTTGCCCAAGTGTCCAGTGGTTCCCAAGTGTCCAGAATGCCCGCCACAGCGGGAATGCCCACCTCCGCCGCCCTGCGAGCCTTGCCCGTGCCCTTTACCGTGTCCACCGCCCTGTTGCCCGCCTCCTCCGCCGTGTCCACCGTGCCCGCCAGCGATTCCGTGCCCGAAGCCGTTACCCTGTCCACCTCCGCCTCCGCCAAGGATCTGTCCTCCATGTCCTCCATGCGCAGAGTGTCCGAAACCGAAACCATGTCCTCCACCGCCGCCCTGTTGTCCATGCCCGTGTCCTGAACCACCACCGCCTTGTCCCTGCCCGAAACCATGCCCACCTTGTCCACAAGTGCAGCCAACCTGCCCCCCTGACGTTCCATCCTGTCCAAAGTGCAACGAGAAAGGTGGAAAGGGATTCAAGAAACGGAAGATGTCCACGTATCATGGGCCTTTCTTGCGTATATCTAGCAGAAACTTTCACGTCTGCTCACTTCTGATGGGTAAATCGTCCAAAAGCAAGAAACCACCCAGTTGTAAGTCAGTCGGGGACATATGCGACAAGAGGGTAACGGCCAGCAAAAAGGCCTGCGAGAGGAAAGACGACGACTGCAAAGTGAGCAAGCCCGTTTGCAGAGATCGAAGGAAGGATAATAAGAAGAAAAAGGGCTCGGAATGTCCTGACAGCTGTCTGCCGGTAGGAAAATGCATCAGACCAATGATCCCCCCTCCGCCGAAGATGATCTACGGTCCAGCTAAGTGTCCCACGCCGAAGTTCGTGCCGCCTGAGCCTTGTTCGATTAGTAAAACGAAGATGGAGGAATGCGTTCCGCCACCGTTGCCCAAGCCACCGACAGGGCCAGTGGTTCTCTGCCCGTGTCCACCACCCCCGAAATTGCACCCTGGCGCTTGTCCCTGTTACTCGTTCACCAAGGAAATCACGCAGACAGTGGAGATTCCTCCGTGTGCCCGAAAGGACAAGTACGTTTGTTGCAAGGAGACGTACTACTGTCCGCCGGAACAACAGATCTGCAAACAGGAAAAGGTTTGCGAGGCGAAGACCAAAAAATGGAATAAGAGGAGGAAGACAAGAAAGTGAAGGTCTGAATGTACTTTGTTATTATAAGTTTTTATAAATAACCTGTCGACAGTTTCACTTATTTTTCGTTGTATT
The DNA here is from genome assembly GCF_001272555.1 of Dufourea novaeangliae. Taxonomy (NCBI): domain Eukaryota; kingdom Metazoa; phylum Arthropoda; class Insecta; order Hymenoptera; family Halictidae; genus Dufourea; species Dufourea novaeangliae. The sequence continues at coordinate 416,506 of NW_015374045.1, read as the reverse complement.
TTTCAGGAGGAAAATGCCCGAAGATCGTGTATTCTATCAGTGGACAGTAAATACCGAAGGGGTTGGAACGTCACGCGAAGTCTCGTCAAGACAATTTGATTATTCGGTCACCCGGGTCGATGGTAGTCAAAGATATTCCGGTCGACTCGTTCGTCTGCTTCTTGGTTCCAGGATCGTACGAGCAACCGATCGAAATTATACGACACACGCAGTTAAAAGCCGCATCGGCGATCCAACGAAACGGTAGACGCACGCCGGATGAACCGACCGATCGTGTGCGTTATTTGTCGCGTGTCCCAGACGTCGTCGCGAGTTCGTCGAAAAAAATTCGTTTCTCGTGCCCGTCCACTAGTTCCTGTCACGTACAGTCCCGACAATCGTGGTGAGGAAGGTGAAAAGTCGTGTGGACCCGAAAAAATCGCAGAAAACATCACACAGGTTGCTGTTTATTCGCCGAAATCCCAGGGGTTCGAATAGTCCCCCCTCCACCGTCCTGTGTTTCTCGAGACCGACACGACGAACGAGCCTCGCTCGGCCACGCGACACCTGACGCACATTCGATTTAGTAGATTTTTTTATTTATTTAATTTCTAAGAGAAGTCCAAGTCCAAATTCGAAAAGACTTCGCGAGTAGTCGTCGCGACGACTGGATGGGCATTGCGCGTGTCTCGATTAATCCTCGGTTATGGGGAACGATTAATGGGCAAGAGCTCGGGAAAAATAGACTTCGACCAACAACATGGCCTCGGGAAAACGTAGTAACAGCCGCAGATATTCGTCCTCTGTCTTAACTAAAATTCATTGTAATCAATAAATCGCGAGTCGAAAGCCCCGCCAACGAAACAGATATGTACAGTTTTCACGTGAATAAACCTTATTGTGCAAATACATCGAAATACGGTTTGATTAACACGAAATTCTAAGAATGGAATTTCGTCGACTGGTACTTTTTTATTCTTAAAGTTCACGCAGCCATCGTTTATAACCCACCGTGTTCTCCGGATGGAATTCCAGAAGCGGAAGAAGAAACGTCGGAAGGCAGGAAATCGATCTTCACATGCGGAGATCGGTACCGTCGTTAGTGATGGGATTTGGAACGCTTCGAATGACATTCGAAGTTTTCGTCGGTGTACAGATTCGAAGCGATTCGAAGCGTTCCAAATCCCATCACTAACCGTCGTTTCGTCTGAACAGCTGTATAATCTACGATGGACACGCGCCTTTAGTTACTTTTCGACGACAATTAGGATACAGTATGGGGGTGGGGGTAAACCATAGTAAACGGTTTCACAAAAAAAAAAAAGAAATATCTTTCGTACGCCGTTGAATCGATTACCAGGAGATGGAATGTTAGGTCCGATTAGCGTTGCACGCGTGCACGGAAGTTATAAATCCCCTCCCGCGTTTGGGGTTGATTCGACGAATTCGCGAATCGTCCAATCGCGTGGGCTCGATTTTCGAGTAACAGTGGCCGCGGGAAGGGAGAAATTGCTATCAAAAGCGCTTCGTTACAATAATATCGACATTTATATACGGGGCTGGCTTCGTCCGGAGGAAACGGCCGGAGGTGGTGGAGGGGTAGAAAGAAAGTGAGACAGAGAGAGCATAGGGGGAAAGGACACACAGGAGGAGGGTTCTTATCATTTTATTATTGGGGTGAGCAGCCCTCCGTTCCAAGAACGACGCTTTACTTTTACCTTCCATTGTCTGTTCCCCTTCTCGTAAAGGCTTAAGGGCCGTTTCCAAACGCTCGATTCGATTATCCTCGACGGATTTCTCTCTTCGTTTTTTTTTTTTTCTTTTCCTGCCATTCGCGACGCTTCGTTACTTCGCTCGCTATCGGGTCGGGGACGCGTCTAATCGACGACGGGTCTGTCTCTATTGTTTGTCGATATTGTTCAGAATCCACGGAGAAACGTCTATCCTATTCTGGGTCTTAACCATCTGCAATACAATCTTCGACGTCTGTTATCCGTCGCCCTTATTTACACCGTGGAATATTATTTACGACGACTTCAATGAAATTTTGCACGTCTAGGGAAATAAGGTCGAAAGAGCAGACACATAGAAAGAGAGCGAGCTTACGGCACGACGAGGTCGCGGTCTCGGTATTCCACCCGAATGAATTCTCTCTCTCGATTATACTCTCGATCTCGAGCGGCTTTTTGCCGGAGTCTGTACACTGCGGGCAGATATCGCGAGCATTATCACGGGGTACGTACCACTGTGATTGGTCGGATTCGTGGGTATCCTCTCTTTTTCCTCCCTTTCGTTCGACCAATAAGTGACGTTTCCATTGGAGAAAGGGTCCGAAGGAAGGGAGCACGAGCAACGACGCGAGGGGACGAACGAGGGAGCGAACGAACGAGAGAAAGAAAGGGATGGAGAGAGACGGTCGAGGACTACGTAACCGGAGGATGAGGATCGAAAAGGGGGATGATGCCGGAGGGTTGCAGCGCGGGGGTGGCGAAGCTGCGAGAGGGCAGAAAACTCTCACGCGGAGAGGTGGAAGTGAGTCGAACGGTTCGAGGCCGCGGATGGAAACGAGCGGGATGGATAAACTTCGAAGCGACTGTCCCCGAGGCTGATGCATAATTCAGGAATCGTCACCGGCGAGGATATTGCCAATTTGGCGTCGATGAAAATACGATCGGATTTGTCGGCTACCCCAGAATGGCTCTCGTCCGACGTACATCCAGTGAATTTAACACCTTCGCCCGACGTGCTCGACGAGCGGCGTACACCGTTGCGAAATTGCATCGGAGCCAATCGCCGGATCGCTGTCGCGATCGCCTCTCTAATATCCCTCCTTGCCACGTTCCCGTCGTTCTCCTCGGTTTAATGGCTTCCCGTAGAGACGCTTATCCTGACCTCCACCCAAACACCCCCTTCCGGTTCCGATCCATCTTGCGAGGTTGCCTGCTCGTTTGGAATTTCGCGAGGACAATTGTCTGATTTTCCAAACCGATTCGAGATTGACGAGCGTGTCTTTAAGTACCCGAATAACGGTGTCTTCGACATTTCAAACTTTAAACTCTCTCTCTCTCTCTTAGTATTCAAATATTAGGAATAGCTTTGAAATTATTCCGAGTATGCACGGAAAGTTTGTGGACAAGTTCGTTTGAAAAGAAAAAAGAAAGGCGACTGTCCACCACGTGTAGTGCATGAGGTGGTGATGTAATAGTTTGATCGGCTTTGGAATTATTACTTGAACGAACTACGCCGGTGGAAATCCCTTCATCGATTCCATACGAACCCCCTTTTATGAGGTATTATACCCCCATTAGAAGCGCGACCGCGATAATTCTCTTTTCATTCTTTTTTTTCTCTCGCTCGGGATTTCCATTTTCGAGAAACGCGCTTCTTTCCAGCCTGAAGCCTGATCGATGGAAGATTATCGGTTCTTCATGCTTTTCTCGTGGAAAATTCACGTCGGGGTGTCTGTGTGTACATATACCGCGTGTACCGTGCAAGATGGGTGTAGGGGTGGATGATGATCGCTGGAACGTCCGACGATTTTCCACGGACACGGGGATACTGTGGCCCGGAGCATGCAATATTTATGACGAAAGCGTCCGTGGGGCTACAGGAGCGCGATGAAAAGAATACATTCGGAACCGATTCAATTTGTCAACGCGCCGTTAATTATCTTATTATACGATCCTCGGTGATATTGGAATTGCCCGCGTCATCAATAACCCATAAATACGCGTCTAGGCTTTTTGCTTTTGCTGTTCGATGGATAAAGGAAAGAAGCTTTCAAAGGATCAGGGGACGATTACGATTTTGATAAAAAAAAAAGTCACTGAATGTCCTCGTGTCGATAAATTGTTCAGACATCGATATGGACGATCGATACAGCAGGAACTTACGAACATTCGACGATCTATACCTCTTTTACCGACCAACAGAGACGAACATCCGTCGATAAAACAGGCTTCGCGAATGGATCTCTCCTTTATCGATAATAAGGGTCACCGATGAATTCGGGTTCGTAGAAATCGGGAGTCGTGAATCGATCGTGACACACACACACACAGGGCTCCGTAGAAAAGGCGCGATCGCAAATTTATTCGTCGTGCAGAGTGACTCGGGGTGAGTTTGGCCAGCGGGCCACGAGAAGGCGGGAAGAGTCCGAGGATTTATTGCGGCGGATGCGCAAATACGGTGGAACTTCCTTGTATCCGGTTTGGCGGAAAGTTTTCTCGGTGGATGCGGTGCTGCTCTCCCTTTCTTCTTTTTTTTCCCCCTCTACCCTTGTACAGACGTGGGGTGGGGACGCGTCTTTTTACCCTTGTCGCATTTCCATCGGTATCAGCAAAAACTTTGGCACCGTACGAGCCGGTATTTTAATTAAGAAAAAGCAACGGAGATCCTGGAAACAGATTTCTCGATCTTCGATTAAAAACCCTAGGCTTAGAGCGTTGTATCGAGAATCGAGGTGAAGACAAACAGTTCAGACAGAGAGTCGAACGTACAATTTTGACGGGCGCGCGTTTAAGGTGACTGCGGAGCAACGAGTTTCATAACGCGATTTCAAACAGGTCGCTGGCTTGCCGTTTTTCCGGAAATAATCAAGCACTCCAGGGCTCGGGATCTCCCAGGCGATTCGACCGTGGTCCACGGATCGTGGAAGAAGTTCTTGAAGCGCGCGCAGGCGTCCGGTTCGCGACGGGAGATCCAGGGAAAGGGGGAAAAAGCGACGGCGCGATCGGACGACGAGGTTAAATTAGATTACGTATTTCCGGGACGCTGCGAGAACCTTGAAAGAGGAGGTAAGCGTGGGCAAACGTCTTCTTTCACTCTGTGCCTCGATGTTTCTGTTTCTTTTCTACGTATACCGCCATCGTGGAGAAAGGGTCTTTCAAGGGTTGGCCTTTAACTTTCACATAACGTACACCATGCTAGATCTGTTCACTGGACGATGAATTGCTTCAGCTTTGGCACGTTTGACTTTTCTTTCTGCGTGTGCCCACATATGAAATCTTACCATTCGACGATTTATGACTTAATCGGTTCTATCTTATGCGGTTCGAATTGTGAATCACATTTCAGGAAGAAATATAAAATTGGGGACGCATATTACTACCCCTTTCTCTATGTCGTAATTTGCGCATCGATGAAAATGCTAGAAAATGGGGGTGTTACGCGGTAATCAACGTGTTTTAAAAAGTCTTTCTGTATTCATCGAATTTGGAAAAATTTCGTAGTACTAACGATGATTGAATTCGTTCTCAAGAGGCCATTGCAATAAAGATTCGAGCCGTTCGATTCGTAGGGTAGCAACGATCGAGCAACTTCTCGAGTCAAAGTGTCGAGTAACCATTCCGTGTCCCGACGATTTATATTCACTCGTGGACGTATTACATCGTGAAGGAGGCACTCCAAGGTTGCACTCGAGGGCTCGAATCGACTCGTTCCTCTCGAAGAGTCCCGGGGGGTGATAGCAACCCTCGAAACGTAGCCGATGCGAGTGTCGATTTTCTGGCCGGTTCGTGGGAGCCGTGTTTCGAATGTTCACTTCGCAGCCAGCGACGGAAGAAAGGGTGCGCTCGCCAAGAAAATTTTCAGGACTCGCCTTGCGAAACGCTGGACCACCGACGTTATTGTGCTAGGCTGCGAGGAACAAGGGTGGAGGGGAAGGAAAGAAGGGATCTCTACGAAGCGAGAACCGCGAACGTGCGAACCGTCGAGCTCCCGGGTTCGTTCTCCATCGAACCCGAGAGGTTGACGTCGATCACAAGTGAAACGGAAACGAGTGCCCACTAGTGTTCACGGTGCACTGTGAAAACGCGTAACGCGCAAGTGTATCGTAAATACGAGAGAAGGTTCGTAACAGGAATTTCCGTCCGCTCGATCGGATCGTTTCAATGGAGAAATACGCGAAGACTGTTCCTTCATCGAGGAGTTAAAACTTTCAAGAGGGATTGGCAAGTCGCGGTAGTTTCTCAGACCATTACTGATGGTGAGCTTCGGGTCACATTTGAATATAGAAACTATACTTGTAGTATATATGTATATGGTCGGATCTCAGAGAGGTCGATAGGTATTACTCGCTCACTACATCATTTTGATATCTTGTTTTTCATGACAAACAAGAACCAGTAGTCTTAATTACAGATGTAATTACCTTGAAACCATTCGTTAATGAATACGTGATAATAAGAAACCTACGGTGATCTTCTAGTCTCAAGAATTAAAGGACTGATAGTTCCACGAGATCAATATCGAGACGCAATTTTCCGAGTACCTTTTTCATCCACTTCCTGTAGCAGAAATCCAGCAACCCCTTAAAGCTAACCCGTCCGACCAATTACGTGTCATCCGCGGTTGACGAGGCTCCGATAATCGATGCTCGCTTCATTGGCTCGCTTTTAACCCCTTGATATTTAACCCCGTAATTAGCGCGGTGTCAGCCGGCTCCTGGATATCCCCAAGTGTGTCCACGGAGAGAGTTGTCGCGCGATTTCGTGGTTTACGCGCGGTGGAACCGCACACCAATGTCTCTGGACACGACCTGTGTTTATGTGTGTATGTGTGTGTGTGTGTTTGTGGAAGATATCCGAACGGGGGAGGGTGGGGCGAGGGGTGGGAGACGCGTTATGAGAGAGCGGACCGGTTCACAGAGGCAACCCCTCCGTTGGGGGTTTCCGCAGTACCGTGATTTTCTGATTAGCAGCGGGTCGACTGGCTGCGGTTAACCGTTGTTAGGTTGCCGCTCGATTGGTATGCATGGGCTGGGATTCGCGCCCACGGCACAGCCCCTGAACCCCCCTCCCGCCGACTAACCTTCTCTATCTCCTACGCCATGGACGGGACACGTCGGGGACTGCTTCGTTGGCTATCCGCGAGCGTCGAGAATACCCTGGACCGGTGGACGTGTATTTTTTTAGGATTCCGATGGGTTCTTCGACTCACCGGACACAGAAGGGATGATTTTTTGTTTTATAATCACGATGATTTTTCTCCGTGTCCGACACGTACGTACAAATGGACAGGTGGTGATGATAAAATCGAGTATTTGTAAGATGATTTAGCTGTACAGTGTTTCTCGATGAAACTTTCAACACTAACCGTACCGATTTCTGGTTAAATGACCGGTTTTAAATACGGTACAAATAGGTATATAAAATTCTCGGTACAGTTAGTGTTAAATATCTACGCTATTCAAATGTAAATGTATGGTTTTGACAATTTCAGCGGTTAATTACCCGGTAAAAAATGCCTTAACGTTTCGTTCTATTACAGAAATGTATTTCGACGTTATTGTAACGAGCCTAACGTGTGACGCACGATGACGATTCCGCCGCAACAATCGTCGCGGTATCGGCCGTGAAAACAATTACAGTCGAAAGCCCGACGGAGGGCCCCCGATAAGAGTTACGATTACGTCGAATCCTTCGTGACAAGTCGCCGGCCATTTTTCAGCGGTTGACTCCGCTTTGACACCACGCCACTCGTCGACCCTTCCCCCCGTGTGACGCGCGTTACAAGAGGGAGCCAGAGGGGTTTACGTAACGACCACCCCATCGATACACGGTACACCGTGTTTGTGTGTATCCAAGGGCCTCCGGTTGGTGGGACGAGGATCGACAGACTGTAGGGGGTTAGGCAGGTCTCTGTTGAAGTCGCAGGAGACAGAAAGAGAAGACGCGTCGACGATAGACCCCTTCCCGTATATACATACATATATATGTATATGTATATGAATACGTGTAGCAAGTCGACGGAGGGGTTGGAGAGATTGGGGGGTTACAATTTCCCATGGATAATGGCACTTTGATTACCCCGTGACGCCGTGCGTCCTGTCAAGTGGCACGCTACCCATAAATGGCCCGCGTGGAAGAAAAAAAGAGGCGAGAAACAAACGACAGAGATGGGGTACAAGAGAGAAAGAGCTTTCTACACAGGGTGTTAAAAAAAAAAAAAAAAAAAAAAAAAAGCAATAATTTTAAGCGTCGACGATATTAGCATAGCGTATCGCGGGGGTGCTCATTAGACGCATGCGACCACGAGGTCACTATTGCGTACGATCTGGATTTCTTTCTACACGCGTCTTATTCGCTCTCTTCATGCGATTTCACGGAACTCCCCCGTAGCCGTAAACCTGCGATTTTTCCGCGGACCGGTAAAAATTCTAACGGTTCGATAAACAATACTTTCCGCGTCTTCGGTGCACAACCATTGGCTCGTGAACACTTCGGTGGCCACCCGGTGTGTACACACAAACACACACGGGGATCAAGTCTAAAATACACTATCCAGTAGAAAGATTTTCACCCCGTGGTGGATCTGGAGTGGTTTCTCCTCCGTGGTCGCTCGACGACACTCGAACATGCAACTGGTAGTAACGTTGGCGATTTCGCTACGGAGCTCGAGTACATCGGCCTTTTGTCGGGGGATTTGACTGTTTCGTCGGGCAGCAACGAGTAGCGAAACGACAATGCGAGCTTGTGCTTTGGAAATTCTAACGGGGGGCCCAGCGCATTGTGGCGATGTGAACGCGGGCTACGTCGAATTCGATTAAATTGCCGCCCGGTCACTCGATCTCGAAGCTTCCGAGGGATCGTTGCGACGAGTGCCGAGCGAATCGGAGGGTTAAACCCTTGGACCGACTATCATCGGGTCATTTTGACCCGAGTTCTCGAGAACTTCATCTAACTTAACAGTAGTTATTAATTGTTTACATTGATTCGAATAAAAGGAAAGTTAATTTACCAAGAAATTTAGAAGGTACGATGCACGATGGTCCAGAAGGACCCACAGATTCGAAGGATTAATCGACATTGGACGAGAAAAATATTTGGTAGAAATCTTGCAATACCCAGATTTACATCTGAAATTCGGGTTAGTTTTTTCTGTCAAGGATCACTCGTGTCAATTATGTCGATTCAAGATGATATTATCTGTTCGGTAATAAGCGTTCCCCGCGTCCCGAAACCCGAGAATACGGATGAAATAACAGTTTTCGTAACGGACAGTCGCGGACGTGATTTCTACCAGTCGAAAGAGTCGGTTCGATTCGGCCAACGGACCAAGGAAGAATCGTGTTGCTGAGAGCCGCGAGAAAATCTCTACGGAACGTCCAGGTGACTCTCTTCCGCGTTCCACGGTAAACTCGATCATTTCCTATTCCGCACCGATTCGTACGCTCGCTCGTGGATCGGGTTCGCTCCCGTGGTATTCGCATTAACGCTGCGCCGCCAGCGAGATTACCTATATAGATCTCGGGCAAGAAACGTTTCACGAGGTGTACAGTCCGTACGCAAACGGGCTCTCTTTCAACGATTGGTATCTGTACCGATTAAAGATTTCACCTGTGAACACTTAATGCGCGCATTAGAACGTTCACAAATCGTTACTACTCTCCCTGGACAGATTCCTGTCGTTCGTTTCTTTTCTGAAATTTTGCCGTAGGATTTCTACTTTTACTTCGGATCCAGACTATCGGAAACTTATGGGAGTTGGTGACCCACCTAAACTGTAGTACCGACACCTTAAAAAGCCTATGATTTTAGCAACCTTTACGTTTTGAGAACGGTGAATCTGCGGTGGGTAGTGACACTAAAATGGAAATGGGGTACACGTAACCCTAGAAAAATGGGTCGCAAAAATAGATTGGATGAAATGTCTACTCCGATACCTCGTCTGTGGCGTAACGTATGGAATCGCCAGTGAAAATGCACAACGCAGCGACGGTAGAGAGTCACGTGTCGTCACGTGTCGTTGAGTACGGTCAAACCCCGATTTACTACGGGGCCCCGTCCACGTGTCCAAATGAGCAACACTTTGAATAATACTCACGTTGCCCGCCGCGCCACACCGCTCCGCGTCGTATCCCAACGGGGCCTCGGCGGTTGTGTGTCTCTACATTCTGTAATGCATAAATCAAGGACCAGCGAATGGCATTCCTCGATCGTGTATTACCGTAACACCTCGCACCCGGTCCCTGTCGAATATTGGATACGCGGGGCGGTTTGAATAGGGCCACGCTCGATCGCGGATCACGTTGCCATCGTCGTCGTCGGGCTCGTTAAATTGGAAAGTACAGACCGATACGGTGTTTATTTCGATCCTGTTCGGTATACTGGTGTTAAATATTCGCGAGGAAATCTAGTCGATATCTCCGGAAAGTATTTGTGTAGATATGCAATATAGTATTGAATGACAAACATCATGTAGAAACCTGAACTAGGTTAATCGGAAACAACAAATCTACTGATAGCATTTATCCCTGCATTGTCCGAAGAATATCACCCTCCTGAACCCTTTTCCCGATAGAGAAAGTGTTTTACTTTACTCATGGAAAACCTATCATCGCAGGTGAATCATCCTCGTACAGATTTTACGATCCAGCATGGAGAAGACCGAGGAAAGGGTGTGTTGTACGGGGTAGTCAAGTAGCAGCGGTGCCATTTGAACGTCGAGTGTTAACTGCCGGATGGTTTACGAGGCGATCGGCGAAGCTCTTATCCGTTAAGTGCGAACACGATGTCACGGGGAGAAACTGAATGATGGTTTAGTAGCTGCAGCCACGACGACGACGACGACGACGTCGGAGGTGGCGTTAATTTTTAAAACACTTCGAAATATCCGCCTCGCGACGGACCAGACAGAAAAGGAAAAAGTCGAGTAAAAATATCCCCTTGACGTGGGTAACAAAAAAAAAAAAAAAATGGCGGAAAGGGTGGTGGTACGCGACGCAGGCGGCCGTTTGGACGTCGACGTCTATTTACAGGAGCGACCGCACGATTGATTCCGATTATTCGTCGGGGTCGCGACGCCAGTAAATAACGGTCGGAATTCGCGAGGACGGAGACAACGGGATGAATTACTACCCACAGAGCTGTCCACAGTCCCCGAAAAATGGCCGACTCCCGATTATCGAGACACTCTGTACAGTAAAACCCCGTACAACACGGTATTCCTATAACGCGAACTGAAAATTTCGCTGCTGCCCCCGTGTAATGTGATTAAAAATTTAAAGTTATTCGATACCCACGTATAACGAAAGAACTTTTTATTGGTCAAAATGTTCCGTATAACGCGGAACGTACCTATCCTATTTCGTTTACTATGTTTAGACTCTAGACCGATCGAAAGTATTCGAACGATTCTGCAAAAAAACATGCGATAGTGGAAAGACGTGTGTCGCGACCGAATGTATTTTTCCATTCTCGTTTTCGCCAATCTATCAGTAATTACCATGCGACGGTCGCCTAAACGAGTTAAGCTTGTGACTAATCGTTCTCTCGTGTCGACTACCAGGCGAAAAGAAAGAAAAAAACAGGAACGGAGATAATAACGTCGCGACTATAAGCGATTTCCAACCGGTCGATCACGAAATAACGAGCGTTTTGCATAAGTTTCGTTATCTGGTGTGTCGCGCGATGCTCAAGGGAAAATCAATCATTCCGTCCGTAGACAGAACGATACTACGATGAAAGTCGCTTCACGAACGGACTTGCTTCCGTTCTCTCGTTAATGTGACCGTTTGAAAAATGACGACGGTACGTCGTTAACCGGCGGAGAACGGTGAAAATTATGAATATCCAGTCGATACGCCGTCGTGGAACGGTTAAACGTGGCGGGAGAATGAATTCGACCGACGCGTTCGGTACCGGTTTCCCATTAGCGAAATAAGTAACCGCGACGCTTTGTGTCGACAATCAACGTCAGTCAGACCCGACTCGACGGACAGCCCCAGGTACGCCGGAAGTCGAACACCAGGTGAACACGAGGTGTATTCGATCGCGTCATTCTCGTACCGAAAGACTGACTCTAACCCACCCTCGTGTACCGTTCACATAGGGAGGATATAGAAGTGATTTACCTAGCCGAGTTTTGCGGCCAAGTAAATCGACGGCCAAATTATTTAATTATACGTCCCCGATTCAGGGTAGCCCACGGACGAACAGAGCCCACCTCTTCATGTCCATTCGCGTAATCGGTTTCGGTCGTTCAGAAGCTAGAGGTTACCGGGCATTAACTTCGAAAAACTTTACGCAGAACCACGGAATTCGACAGTTTATTGCCACTTTATTCCCGCGAAATGACGGTGGAGCGCAATAAACGGGCGGCTGAACGCGTTACGGTTCGTTGCTCGATGATTTCTCTGTTTCTATCCTGGTGTGGGGTAGATGTCCCAATTACTGCAACGTTAAGATTGTAGCGTAACTTAATTTAATCGATTTACGTGTTGTTTAATATAAAAATCGTCATAGTTTGGAATATAATGTTATGTGACACCTGTTTTATTAAAAGAAAAATAATAATTAATTAAAGACTGCAGGCAATCCCAATGTCCTGTAATCGTCATCTCAAAAATTAAAGTAATTCTTATATACTTCAATAATTTATTTTATGGAATAGGTATGGGGTGAACAGTAAAATTATGGATATTTCTTTAGTAGGATTTCGCCATCAGCGGTGCAATGGAAATCGCGAACCGTGTTGTTCGCGATCACTACGTGATAAATCGACAGAATCTCGATTCGGTCCTCGTCCCGCTGTTTCGAATGTTAGAGCGGTAGCGCGGGTGCGAAACCCGATAGCCTGATTTCCGGAAACCGACTCCTGTGGGCCACACCTTACGGGAATCGTCAGAACGTGACTGGTATGGGAACCGAGTTTGGTCAGTCATGATATTCATGGCCTGAGACCAGCTCCGGGGGCCAACGCGGCGGCGACCCGACACAGCCCCTTCCACCCGCGGTTATTTGATCTGAGGACGGGAGAATTTGAATATTTCCGAAAAAGAGATTCATGTATATTTTATTCTCGTTTGCCGGAAGACGAGCACGGGCCAGCCTCGCGAGCGTGGCTGGACGACGCGGGGATACCGGCTCAAAAGGATCATCGACAGGGAGCAACTTGTGAAATCCGTCTGTGTCGCGTCGTCGCTTGGGAACTGGTCGAAAGATCCTCGAAATACCACACGAATAAATAATAAGGTCTTGAGAAAATGAGAACGCGACAATTCCAAATTTGATACGATATTCGATCGTTATTTAATCCACGGAGTAATCGAATAAGCTTTTTGTACCCTTCGGAAAAGAATGTTCTGGGGTCCCTTGAACGTCTTTTTTTCTGGACATCTTCCAAACAAAGTCGAAGAAGATGCAATATAGGTACTCACTTCCTTACGTTTGCATTAAAAAAAATAACTCTCCCATCCCTAAAAATCCTTTCGAAATTTCGACAATGGCGCTAATCTCAACGTAAAATCGTGAAACCGCGAGTCGTCCCGCGTGACGCTGCGCAGGAATCGCGCGCGCGGCTCTCCATATGCTGCGAGCGCATTATCCGCAAATATACGCCTGCACGCGCGTGCACTTCTGCTGCCGCCTCAAGACTTCGTGATCTCGGTCGAACGGGGCCAGCTGGTGTGTGCGCCCTGGGCCCCACGATACTACTGACCGCTGCTCCCGGGCGTCATCTACGTGTGTAGGTTCCTGTGATTTCGTCGATGGAGAACAAGACAAAAAAAAAGCAGCAACACCGAACAGAAAAATAAGGGAGAAAATAGAGCGCGGCGGACTTCCGAGACACATGACGGACGCGAACCGCAACGGCGATTCTGGACGCAACTGTTTTCTTCGGACTCACGCGATCGCGAGCTTGGTCCCCCACTCCTTTCCCCCCTTTTCAAAGGGTTCCCCTCTTTTGAAAACACTGTTCGACCGACAGAACCATCGTGAACAGATTGAGATTAGTTCGTTTATGCGGTATTGAGAGTGCGCCTCTATTCTTCCCCCCAAACCCTCCCTCTTGAATCGTTCGATCTTCACGCTGAAACCTCGAAACGAGAATATTAAATCCGTGCAGTTTCTTTTGAAAAGTTTCGAAGACCGTTTAAAAAGCGTGTCCCGCAACACCGACGATCATCGAGGTTCGTGGTCTGTCTTTGTTCGAGCGAAAACGGAGGCGACGACGGACTCCGAAATATAGAAGAGAACTACAAAATCGCGTATTCTTAAACGAGAATCGGCGATTACGAAGATCATCGTCCGGCTCCTTTCCTTGAAGCGTCACGCGATCGCAGACTACTGTAAATTATTTCCATTCTTTCGTTCTTTACGCGGTAGCAAAAATAGTTTCACACTCGGCGTGTTTAGTTGACCGAAATTTCACGGTCACGAAAGGCGACACGTCGACGGCTGGAATCGCATATTGGGTGGCTGATGAAAGGCGGTTATGATAGGTTCTCGGGCGGGGGGAGATGCCTCTTGTTAGTTTTCTGCGGACTGTATCTGTCGTCTGCAGTCTTTCACGGCACGCCAACTGTGTTTCATTGTTATTCTACTACGAGAAATGATCTCCGCCAGAGGTTCAGGTCTCGCAACTGTCGATTCGTTGCTTCGTTCGCCTTAATGAGTCGATTATCGAACCTGGCAACGGGACACGCGATATTTACCTACACTTTGGACACGCAAACTAAGCGCCACTTCGACCAATTTCGATTAACTTTAATTAATGATTAACTCGATCAACAGTCTAGCTAGCAGTAAAACATTTAACTGTATGTCGTTCACCTATATTCTTGTGACATATTAATTATTTAATGAATAATGCTCGTGTTTATCGAATAATAAAAAATTACTAACTTCATTCGTGGTAAAACTATGTCTTCGATATTTCACTGTGTCACTTGATATTACAGTAAGTACAGAGTATATCGCACGTCGAAGAGATTAGGTTAACACGTCGACTGTCACAGTGAAAAAGGCTGTATGTAATCAGACACACTTTATTCGTTTTTAAGTCATAAAATGTATGCATTTTCCAGCCCCTTTGCAATATACGAGATGGCATTCAAAGTGTCGAGAACGACGTATTTAAAAGTTTTGCTGTTGGCTGTACTGCTGATCGAGTTAATCGTCGATTAAAGTTAATCAAAGTTGGTCGAAGTGGCACCATAGAGAATTCTACAGGAATGAAAATGGCCGAAGCTTAAATTCCATGGACAACTCAGATGGATTTTAAGGCGAGAAATGTCACCGATGTCTCGTCGATCGTACCGGGCTTGTTACTTTGCAATAATTTTCAACCTTGAGGCCGGAAGGTTCCGCAACCTCGTCGTGTGTGTGCGCGGATCACCGTGACGAGGGGGCTCACGGACGATGGGGTTTCCGTATGCGGCGAACGTAGTTGAAATTCATCCCGCGACGCGACGAACGCGGCTCAAAGCGGCTCCGATATCCAACCGCCGCCGCTACCGTCTCTTGCCTGCTCCCACGAAGTCACCGAAGCGCGTTGATTGTTCCTAGTCGCGATTTTAATGCCGTCGATGCTTCAGACGCGCGGAATTATGATTCAGTGCGTCGCGTCGAGCGCGCCTTCCACGACAGGGCGGGCAATTCGGCTTTTTCCGGCGCCCTCGATGCTACATACACTGTCTCCGAAAAGTTTCCGAACGCCATCTACTTTCTCAAATATGCTCCTTAACACCTACACAGGGATATTCTAAAGCAGTTGTTGTAAAATTTAGTTTAACAATTGTTACAAAACCTGATTGTTAAAAAATGGTACCCTACGTTCGTTGTTCCCTGGGTTTTATGATTGTTCACGGTTGTTTAAACAAATTGACCCGTGACATCAATTTTAGAAGTAAATACTAATGTTTAGATAGAAGAATGCTTGAATTTTTCGTTCGTGTAAATTCGTAGCAGCGTGTCTACAAGTTAAATCTCAATTAGTGTAGTTATATGAAGGTGACCTCTTTCGTCCTACTTCGAAGTACATACAATATCTAGGTTTATTCAAAGGCCACTATTAAATTCTTGGAACCAGTACAGGTAGGTAGCGTTTCGAACAACAATCTTCACTGTATATAACACGTATTGTTTGAAAACGTAGAATAAAGTGTTTAACAATAATTCACACACTATTTTTACCACTATTATGTTTAATCTTTTTTTTATGCACACAATAAAATTTACCGATATTTTTCTTAACGAAACGTATCAGTATCTCTCTAGAAATCCGTTGCAATTCGATTTTGCCGTCGAAAGTGCGAAGCTACTCGATGATGGCCATTATAAGACGTCGATTCGCGCGTAGAAGCTCCGTTTCGAGGAAACGAATTACACATCCCGTGGAGGACAACGATTACCGAGGAATGATCTCGAGATTTTCACCGGCGATCATCGTTCACCTTGGATATTTTTTTAGATATCTTCTTCAGAAAGAAATTATTGCGAGGAACGCGGAAAGGCCACGATCGATGTCGCGGCAACGTGTTCAGATTACCGGACGTCGTATGTGTCCGTGAGTGGACAGGGGTGTGAAACCACCCCGGTTTTCTCGACCATGCAAATCCACAGTAGAATGAACGACCGCCACGGAATCTCCATTCCCGACGGATTTACCAAAGCGAATTCGTCCAGTTGCTTTATGCATGTCGTCGTGACCAACCTCATTTCGGGAATAAATCAGCCGGTGTACCTCGGTCGCGACTAGAATTGTTACAGGTGCCACGACACACGGGCAATTGTTCGAATCTAAGATCACGAACACGGCCGGCACATAATAAAGATATTATCGGCGAAACCACCACTTTCCACGTCCTCCACAGATATACACTATCAACCAAAAGTATAGGACCAGGTTGGATAATTAAAGAACGAGAAAAATATTATTCTACAAAGTTTTGATACACGTAATGTACTAAAACCGATTGGAAATGATTTGTATACATACTGATTCCGTAATGTTTATTATATCGTAACAGAACAATGAGTTATTGTTCCCATCAATCACGAACTCTGGTCCTATACTTTTGACAGATAGTGTATGTATGTACTTACATCATATATATACCCTCCATGTGGTCAGGCGATCCGCATACTCAGATACTTTGTGACACATGTGTGAAGTAAAGCTCCACTGGTCTCTCGAAGATTGCGTATAATTGGTTTTTCACTGTTTCCACGAGCAATTTCGTATTCCAACGTGGCCGAGAACTATATACGCGCTGGGCATCACGGAATTCCGATATCCGTCGAGCAATCGGCGTCGCCGCGAGCATCGAATCGAATTAGTATTCGGATATCCCAGACAATCTCGGTTCTAGACTATGCATAGAAACCACCGCACCGCAACGCCCAGGCTGTTGTACGCGTCGTATTTGTACGGGTGTCCAGCGCGTTCAATATTGGCCAGTCACGCGAAATCAAACCACCGTAACTACGAGAGCCGGCACACGTTACACACCCCGCGCGCAGCGCACACCACCTGCCCCGGTAATAACGGCGATAACGCACCATGCCCCGAAATGTTATTAATTTTAATGTTACGCCCGAACGGAACGTCCCGAACTGACTCTGCTCGAGCTCGCCTTGGTAATACGTATGGCTCGGTTCCTCCTTCCCCTTCCACTCCTTGAAGCTTCTTATCGATGTTGTCGGACGTGAATGTTTAACTTTAACAGTGATACACAAAGAAGGTAGGATTTTATACCTGGTAGGGCGGCCTCGCTATTCGACCGAAGAAAGACCTTTCGCTTCTGTTTTCTTTTTTTTTTTTTTCCAATCTTGAGTTCCGACTGAGAACCGAACTGGTCTTAAATTATTACTTTATTTACAAAAACGTTATTTCCTCAACTTTGGTTCCATCGTTCTCCGTCGATTTCGCCAGTCGATCGGAGATTCTATTGTCCGTTCTTTGTTGGCTAATGACGGCTGCGCGCGCGCGGCGCAATCGGCGCAATTACGATTTTCCGCTGGCGAGCCCAGGCATCTATAACCGCGATCGCAAATGATAGGCCGATCAGCGGCTGTGGTTAAGGGTTGGGGATCGTTGCGATATCTTCGCCCGGGGATCAACGGAGGGTATTAATTTTTCACGTGTAGATAACGGCGGAAATCGGAGGGGTCCGGCTTACGCGTCGATCGCTTCTTTCGACGGATCGAGCTCGATTCTGCCGAGATCGTCAAGGAGCAATTTAGGAGATAGCACCTCGAGGGTTAATGGAAACGGGGAACTCGCGGTAGATTTAATCTCACTCCTAGGAAATTGACATTTGATTCCTCGGACGAATAGCGTAGATGCATGAAGAATCGTCGATTATTCCTTCGAACTACCTGTATACTATGTTCGAACGTTCCTCTTGAAGTGCTTTGAAAGTTCCGAAAGAAGAAGCAGGAAGAAGCGTTCCGTCGACGTTGAGAAACGGAGGTCGGGATGATTGTCAAGGATACTGGCCATAGGGGGAGGGGGGGGGGATAGACGAGTGGTATGAGTAATTGGCCGGTTCGTAACGATCGCGAAGTATCGACAGTGACGTTAATGATCGAAGTACATTATCCGGTGGACAGCGCGGCGGCGGCGGCGACGGCGGCGGGAGCGTAGCAATTTCAGGTTGAATTGATAGTCAAGAAGAGCAGGATTTTTATTACGAACGGTAACTGCGAAACGATCGTAATCAGTCGTTGAATGGGGTCCAGGGGTGGCGGTATGTATGTAGCCTATGTATAGATTCTGGTGGAATCCGATCGGCTGGTTAGGGGGGGGGGGGTGCAATCAGGGCCGTGAGCCAACGAGGGTGAAACAGCCATCGGAAACCCGTGGCCCCCCGACGTTGTCGTTAATTTTATAGAGGCGATCGCCCGATGAAAATTTACAAAATTTCATTGCCTCCGCGTTTTAGATACGACGACCCGACGAATCGGTTGTCCCGTCAAATCCGATTCCTACGATCGACCCTGTAAACGGGCGCGCTCGCAGGGCGTGAAACAGAACCGGGTTCACGATACCACTTTGGAATTTCCGAAAACGACTGGACATCACGAATAAGGCCCGTTTCCAGAAACGCGTTCGATAACCGTTCAAGGACATCACGACACTCGTTTCTCGCGTGAATTTCGGGGAAACGAGCTACGATCGTTGTCGCGTGAACAGGTTCGTCGCGGGATCGAGGAAGTAAGTATCGGTTTCGTGGGGTTTCGGACACAGGAAGACGTTTTCGCCCGGGTCGGTAACAAATATTCGAACGATTAAAGGATCGTAAAGCGAGCAGCGGCCAGCCGGTTAAACACGGATATCCTCTTAAAGGAGCGCCCGGTTCGTTCGTCGTGTGGATCTAAATAGAGCCATGATTAGGCCGTGAGATTAAAAGCGATGGTGGGACCGAGAGGCGCGAGCGAATACCCGTTCCCTGTTAAGATAAGAGCACCGGGGGCCGACTCAATACTAATCGCGGGTCCCTTCCATCCCGAAGATAGAGCGTTTTAGGCCCAGACGTTCGTGGGGGACCCCGTCGTTGAACAAACGAAACAAAAAAGCGGGAAATAAGAGAAGGTCCATCGGTCGTCTCGAGTGCGAAAGGATCGATTTACACGGCACACTTTCGACCGTTGTTTCACGGCAATTATCCCCCGTGATTCGATAAAGATTGTTGTATATACGAGCGAGAACGAAGCTTTTCGGGGAACCTCCAGAATGGAGAATTTCACGGGTTCGGATTCGTGGACGGTCTATTATATGGATGTACTTCTATCGTCCTCGGGAAACCGCTCGGAACTCGTAACTCCGTTTCATCTACTGATCTACGGGGACTTTTATCTGCCTTATTCGACGAGTTACGGGACGTCGCGGCACGAATCACCCCGGTGGTTTTCTATTGAAAAACGAGAACAACCCGGCCGGTCGTCGTTCACGCGATTTTCCGATTCCGTAAGGCCACCACTCGACCGCTCTGCCGTGCAACAGAATTTCCCGTATAATAGACGCAACACTCTCGTATGAAAGCGTACATACACAGAGAGAAAGAGAGATAATACCGTGGTGATAAGCCACGCGTAAATATTTGATTCGGCGAGTTGTTCGTTGGATCAGGAGACTCTTTCGTAAGCTCGCGAAATTGTCGCCCCTAGTCCTCGCGAACGACCCTGAAAAGCTCTCTTTAATTTCCGCTATACCTTCTGCTTTCCATCGAAATTTCGCTCTCAACGTGTACCTCGAGGAAACAGGATAGATTTACTATCAAGGGTCGTTCACGAAAACTCGAAGGAAATAATTTTTCGGGGCGAGATCACGAAGAGCCGTTCCTACGGTGGTTTCTTCGTGGACGAAAGAGACAATCGTAGGAGGCAGAGAAATAATATTATGGGGGGGGGGGGGGGGGGGGGGGGGGGGGGGGGACAGGGACAGATAAAAGGACGTGGAACGAACAAAGCGCGATTACCATTTGTCATGCCGGTAAACGATGCGATGGACGAGACCCGTTATAATGTATAAACGCCGCGCCGCGGAGATTACGAAAGTCTGTCGCGGCGATAATGCGTTTCGTGCGACAACGCACGGGAAAGAGAGAGAAATGTTGAGAAGTGTCCGTGTGCAGATAGCTCGAAACCGCAGAAACTTATTATCAGATTCCTACGGTCCGAGAGTTTTCTGTATTCTCTTCTCAGCCGCTTCGTTGAGTTACGACAACCATTTTGCCTTTGAAGTTCCTCCACCTTGTTACTTTTCCTTCCTTCCAATCAATCGATTTTATTCGTCTCGCTATGTTTATGTTTCGACGGGACGAGGATGGAATGGGAAAGAAGAAGGGCGAAACAGGAAAAATTCGTTTATCGAAATCTGTTCTTTCCACAGAGTTCTCGGTGGATATACCGGTGGATGGAGACGTTTAATTTGTGAACAGGTCCCGCTATCGGCCCGTTAACTCGCCTTATAAATTAGCTACAAGACCACGCGGCGAGATAAACCAGTATACGCGTGCTTTCCACCACGGATCGCCCTTTCTTCGAGCCAGGTAAACCGTACACGAAATTAAGATATCCGGCCGAGGGCCGCTAGACTAAATCGTTCCCATTTATATAAGAGCTTGCTCTCGGAGACCTCAGCAACGATTTATGTCCATCTCCTACGTATGGGGTGTCTTACAAATTTTCTTCGCTTCCTGCGCCGTGGATTTCATCATTACTGGATGGGAAACCTGTGTGAATCCTTCGGGGCTACAATCGATTCAAGTCCCGTTAAATTCGAATTTGGCGAAGCCTCAATTACACTTCTATCAAGGTTCATGTATTCCTAGTTGGACATAGATAGGTGATTAAATGTTTTCAGAATCGACCAATTCACGACACAAGGTAACGATAGAGTCCATGTTGCACCAGACTCATACGCTATTCTATATCGAAGTCAGTAATGGTAGATCTTGTTTGCCCGAAGTCGCTACGCCATGCTGGATCGAAATTATGTCGAGCCTGTGCTATGCTAGATCGAAGCTATGCAGGGTGTAATGTTACACCCGGTCGTCGACGGTGCAAAAAATTCCAGGCAAATAGATTGCATCGAGATCTTAATTGCACCAGGTAGTAGCCAGGTATTCGGTAGCGAGGAGGCATGCGCGTGACGCGAAACGTTTGAAACACAAACGCGCGAAAAAACACCAAAGACGGGGGATCTTGGCGATTGCAGTGGGTTCAAGCTGGTGTCCGTCGATTCATCGATGCGTCGTCGTCGATCTGAGATTACGTAAGCGAGTGAGCCGCGAGAAAACACGGCTTCTCGCCTCGAACGACCAAAGGTAATCGAATCTAACTGTCCCGTCTCTTTCTCTCATTACCGTCATTACGTGTCACCGAGCGCGTATCGACGACAACGTAATCACCGGCGATTACCTTCGTCCGCTTTACTGATTTTCATCGAAACCATCTCCGATTCCCTCCCGTCGACCAGCCTCGAGGACGGGAGAGGAAATTCCATCTGATCCGAGGATACGCGACGAGATATATCTACTTAATAAAACAATTACCGTGACACGCTCGAGAGAGCATCTCGCGCGGCAACTTCTCTCCCCGTTCAGCTTGTCGTCCCTCTGTCGCAGGTGAAAAAAAAAAAAAACAGAGGTTTTGATCCTTCCTCACTCTTGGCCTCAAATTTTGTTGTTTTCGGAGTTCGAACTTGCTACATATATTAAATTTTGTTCTAACTTCGATTGTTCGGGGGAAACGTGTACAGAATCGTATAGAAATTATTTTCATTAAATACATGACGTTTCGAGGAACCGATCCAATAAAATTTCCCGAAATCCCTAAGCTTCCTTCGTTATCCGGATCTAACGGAACGCCCAATCGTACCTATTTAGTCACCACGGTGTCGCTAATAAAATTAAATTCCACACCTATACCTAACCACCGCTACCGATCGCGCTGGTTCGCGTCAGCATCCGTAGAATCCAGTCGAGGACGACGATCGGTCATTCGACCGTATTCGGTTCGTCGTGGCCCTTCTTTCCGGCCCCGAAAAGGGACAAGCGGGACAACTCCGGGTCGGGACACCGTAAAGTTTCGTCTTTATTACCGGTACGACGGCGAGGGCGGACGAAAAGGGACGAACCTCAGAGGGGGGACAGGGGGTTAGACGGGGGAATAGAAGGATCGAGGTGCAACAGTCGAGACGGGAGAGAGAGAGAGTGGGGAATGATTGATGCAGCCTGGTTATCGGGGACACGGACCGAAGAAGATAGTCGATCCACGGGTCTCATTACCGCGACACGAGATGCTCATATTATCGTTATTTTTATTAAACACCGCTCGTACATTTTCGCCGGGCAACGACGATAAAATCCCCACCTTTCACGCAGGGAGGAGGGGGGTACGGGGTTGCTGAAACGTTCGATGAAATATTAGTAGTTTTCGATCCCCGGTAACGCTTACTTCTCTCTCAAAGATCGCTGGTCGTTGCGAAATCGATGGGACACATTTAGTATAGATCATCATCCCTCAGCATGACGTGTCGTTTGAGATTCGTTGGAGGGGGAGGAACGATATGCACTTTTACGAGTTATTCTTGGAACCCGAGGAGAAGCAACGGTGAATTTTTGTAGCTGTTTTTATCTTGATTCCCCTGACTTTGTAGCGTACCTTTTCTTGGGAGGGCTTTTTATGTAAGGAATACGTATATTAATATCTCGCCACGATTCGCAAAATTGTTTCGCGTGCGGACAGGGCACGGGTCTGAGCCGAGGAACGATTGTGGAACGGTGATCCCTTAATGGACATATTTAAGCTGGGCGCTCTCGAATCAAAAAAGCAGCCCGGGCACGGCCACGCTCGCTTGCCCCGTAATAATTGACTCGGCAATGCGTATAAACCGCAACATGGCGGCCTCGGACGGATAATTAACTAACAATCAGGCCTCAGGTGGACGTAGGGGGAAGGGGGGGGGGTGGCAGGAAAGAAGATAAAACCCGTGAAGCCGAGCGGCATATGGTACCTTTATGCTTCCTATTTCGCGGTGGTGGTGGCTGGCGATGGGCTCGTGTTCGAAAAAGGCTCGCTCGAAACTGACGATTCATTCGGGATGCTTGACTTCTGTCATGCTTGATCCTCTCGACCGTCCTCCTTCCATCCGGCCCCCTGTCTATCTATCTCTCTCTCTTTCTCTCACTCTCTGTCAACGCTGTCAGTCTATCCGTGTATAGTCTCCCCCGTATCCATACATGTATATATTTTTCATTATTCGTTGCTCGCGTGGCCGTTCGGCCGCGAAAACACGGCACCACAGCCCGTAACCGCAACTTCCTCGATACTTGCCTTTCCATCGGTCTAATGCCTCTCATTGGTGTTCCAGCGATGCGTGATCGCCGGTAGAGCAAGCTAACGACGGTAAAAGTTAAAAGGATTCCCGATGGCCTCTTGGAACCGGTAATGATCGATATCACGGAAACGTCGGAGATTGGATCGAAGGGGAGAAGGGGGATGAACAGCGGAGCGCAGGCTTGGTTTCGACATCGAAAATATAATATTCGATCCAAGTCGACGAAGGGATAATCCCGCTTTTGTTTTCGCACATGTGTCGCGACCCCGAGAAAGGATTCACATGGGAACAAAGATCGGCTAAATCGAACACGTTTATCAAATTTTCATAGGTCGTAGTACCCAGCGATGGCCAAGGGCGGCGGAGACAGGAATATGAAATTTTGCAGATTCACTTTCGGGTATATACACAGTTTTCACCGATAATTCAATATAATAGGAACCACGCGTTCGTTCGTTCGGTTGCTCGCTCGCTCGCACGGTAATTGGTGTTAACGAACACGCTCTGTCATTCACGACAGCGAAAATGACTGCGGCCCGAGAGCGGTGTGTTTCCGGCTCACCGGCGAACTTCCGCGGCAGAACAATGGGAGCGCTTAACGCACCGGCGAAAGTCGTTAGTCAGTGTTATATTCCGCGTCGGTATGCGCGCCATGCTGGCCGAATGCGTTAATCTAATTTTCCGGGGGTCGATTAACGCCCGCCCGTTGAACATGGCCGATCCGCGCCATGTCGTCGCGGTAAAGGGGGGGGGGGAAGTAAAATCGTTCCCAAACATCGTACCAAAACTTCTTTGTTTACAGGAGACCATTAAACGCACAAATTTATCTAGTCTTTTTTTTGTCTCCCATCGATCGTCGATTTGTACGTTCGACATGTATTCGTCAAGCTAGGAAAGTCTGGGTGTGGCTTTGGAGTGGAAGTAAAATCGTTCCCAAACATCGTACCAAAACTTCTTTGTTTACAGGAGACCATTAAACGCACAAATTTATCTAGTTTTTTTTGTCTCCCATCGAGCGTCGATTTGTACGTTCGACATGTATTCGTCAAGCTAGGAAAGTCTGGGTGTGGCTTTGGAATGCGTTTAATCAAAATTTTCTAGGAATCGACCTACCTGTCCACGGTAACGAGAAAACTTTCCTCGGTTTGTATGCGATGCGTCAAGCTACACCATCTGTCCGCTGCGCGTTGTCCGTTCGTATTTCCGAAATTATTCTCGCGGCGTGGTATTTATAAGGTGGGATCGGCCGATTCATCGGTGTTCGTTTACACACTCGTCGTGCTCCACGGGGGTGCCAGGCTTCTTTTACCTTTTATTTTTTTTTTCAACACCGCGTCCGAAAGCGGATCGTGAACAAATTAGCGCTACCGAAAAACGATTTTTCGTCGTCTGCGATGTGGTACACGGTTTCGTTTACACACTCGTCGTGCTCCACGGGGGTGCCAGGCTTCTTTTACCTTTTATTTTTTTTTTTCAACACCGCGTCCGAAAGCGGATCGTGAACAAATTAGCGCTACCGAAAAACGAATTTTCGTCGTCTGCGATGTGGTACACGGACGAAGAAGTTCAAAGAATGTGTGTGTACGTGGACGACGAATCTTTATGCTCTTGGAATCCGGAGGTCAAGCGACGGGTGAAAGAAGCCACGGGCGGTTGGCCAAGAGGCGGAGTAAAAAAAACAATGTCCCCGAAAATTGGACGAAATTAGTGAAAATCCTCGTGGTTATATAGAAGCTGTCCGGGTCGAGGATCCAATTACACGTGGCTCCATTCACGTGGATCTTTCGGGTGGCTCTCTTGCCCCGTGGGCAACCAGTCTCACGAAATCTCTTTTTAATGGCCGAGCACCGCGTACGACTTGCGCGCTCTCCTGAATCCCATCTTTCCTTCTCCCTCTCGAAGCGGTCGCGTCACATCCGGCACGATTCACGAGAAAATCAACATGTCTCCTGCGATTTTTATGAAGATATTTCGCTGCCGTTCGTAATATGTATCTCTAAATGTTCCATGTGTGTACAGTGGTGTGAGAAAGTTTCCGAACAGACGGATTTTTCACATTGTTTGCCAATTAAAAGATAAAAAGAATGCCTGCTGCTGCCTGTTAATATTACAAAAAAATTTTGCATGCAACCCTGTATGTATATCTATACACCGATTGGTTGAGTATCCTTCGACCAGAATGTAACGGAAAAATGATCAAGAAAAGCGAGACCGTTGCATTAACGAAACGATTATCAGGCGAAACGCACGTGTTTAATGGAAAACTCTCTCGAGTGGCGAAACGACGCGTTTAAAAAACGATTTGCGGTCCGGCGAGCCTGTGATTTTAGTCGATAAATTAACGGGGCCGCTGTCAGGAGCTGAGCTGGTGATTACCGTTGGTGTTCGGTGCTCGCGCGCGCGCACGCTTTGCACTTTACCAATTTCCTCGATTACCGGCATGAAAAGCCGGTTAAGTGGCCGCCCATTGGCCTCTAACCGGAAGATTCTGGCCTGCGGTCTCGGGACCCCTGCTGAATTACCCGTCCCGATCGTCCTCAATTTTCCTCGCCTCGCCACGAAATGTCTTGGGGAACAACAGTAATTTCGGTGACGAAACACCTTCTATGGAACCACCTTTAAGGTTAAAGTATCCCACCCGGGCCATCGATCGTTCCTAACAGGTGCAACACTCACGACCGAGATTTCTAAAATGGAATCTAAATAGAATGGTTTTTTCAAGCTTTTCTGGTAGGTATCGCGGTGTTTCAATAAAAACAGTTGTAAATATATTATCTAACACGATGTCTGCCGCGTCACTTGAATTCAGGTGGCACGTAAAATTCCCAATGGGTCGCATCACCTGTACATTGGTGACAGTCATATTCATTAGACACAAATGTCAGATTATTATTTTATCCTAAGCTCGTATACAACTGGTAAAGACAAATAAATATTTCAACTAGTGGCGCCAAAAATATAAACCATGTGACGAATATACTCGTAACGTTTACGATCGTCAGTGGTTTAATATCATCTGTATTAACATAGTTTATAGTTCTCCCCTCGAAGCTGGAAACGATCTGAAACGATTCCATCGTTCTACTTCCACTATCTTCTCTCTATACATATACACATACAATTCAACATCGAAGGAAAATTGATATCGAGAGGGAAAACACTCAACCCGCACGCAATTACAAATAACAAATCCGTGGCGGGCGTTAATGAGCGTCACCGGAAACTCGCGCGTAGTACACACACAGAAAGAGGGTACTGGAGTAGTAGGAAGGGGAAATAGAGAAAGACAGAGAGGTCTTCTCCTGTCGGTGGTACCCAGCTTCCGGTCTGCTTGGGGGCCACGCCGCGAAGGGGACAGAATGTGCACCGGTGGTGCGGGCCGCGATAAAATCGTCTAATTGTTTCGCTAAGCGTATGTGAATGTCCCAACACGCGCGCCGCGGTGCGCAACACGCACATAAAGCGAACAGCGAGGTGGGCTCGATTGTGTTTCGTGCGGCACGTACATACAACACGAAACGTATTTTTCTCTCTCAGCTCTTTTTCATTTTTTCCGCCTGCCTCCCCCTCCAGCCCCTTCTCCCTTCCCCTCCGCCATCCTTCGCGACAACAAAGAAATCGTAGCGCGGTGTCACGCGGTGAGCAATCGCGCGACCGACCCGGCAAAAATGTAAATTTTCTCGGGGCCCCGAGCGAGCGAACCAACGAGTGAGCTCGACCGCGAGAAATCGTCGGTTTCCGCGACGGTGGCGATGGCAAACTGCTCTCCACGTTGCGTTTCACTACTGACGGAGAATTAGTTCGCTCCGTGGACCGTAATACGTGTGTACGTATCGCAATTAAGTAGGCAACTATGTAATACGCCGCGACGGTATATACATAGATAAGAGGCGAGAGAGGCTCACGCGTTTCACGGCCATGCGATGTTGTGCCACCGGTTACAAAACGCGAGGCACCCTCTCTTAATGAAGATAATGTCGGTGGCCCCGCGGGTAATTGCCTATTTTATATTGGATCGCGTGCGATATCTGATCCGGGGCGGAGTGTCTATGTATGTATACAAGGCGAAGTCAGAAGTAAAATGTTACCTTTTTCTGTTCTGAAAGAGTGCCCCCGGATAGAGACACAGAAACACGGGCAAGATCGCGCGCGGGTTAATTACTGTAAATCGGACGTTATTAATCAAGCCTGTGTGTACGTGGCCCGCAGCCCTCTTTCGATGAGAATAATCGCCGATATAATGAGCAGGGTGCAGCAAAGTGTGAAGTTCGGGTGGAACTGCTCGCAAGGCATAGTAACGCCGGGGATATTATGTTATATGTATGTACGTTGTTTAGTTATGATTGCCGGTGTTACGAGAAACGTCGAGGAATAGGATAGATACGGTCGCTTTTGGAAATCGAAACGGAGAGTTTCTGAAGGATAAATCAGATAGAGGCGAATGGTAAGAGGGTGGCGACTCAACGGAGAAAGGGCCACGAACATAATTAGAAGTTGTACCTCCTTCGTGGCTGCGATAAGACACGGTCATTATTTCCGTGTTTAGATAGCCGGAGCCGGATGGGACGGTGCCCGTGGGATCGGTGTGCTCAGTCCAGAGGACACACAGAAATGCATACGTATACGTATATACGCCTCGGCCACGGCTGGCGTCCATACGAAAAATGATTCTTGAAACACACACCGATTTCGATGGACGAATTACACATAGGTAATGCATACATACGATGACGTAAGAGAGTTGAACGAAGCTTTTAGGGACGACGGATCATTTCTATGTGTCGAAGATCGAGGGACTGGTAACAGAAGAAGCAGCGTGTTCCTCGATCATTAACCGAGGAAATAAAACAGAAAACGATTTCTGCAACTTAGACGCATCATTATCCAGGGTCGATTCGTCTGGTCGTTCAAGGAACATATTGCACGTTCGTAGAATCGGAGGGAATCGATCGCGTCACGAGTCGGATACCGATCATTTCGAGGACTCTCGTTTCCCTTTTTTCTTTTCTTTTTGTTTTTTTTGCCATCGTGTCCTGAACAGACTCAGTCCGATTTGATTGCATTTGAGACCGTTGGCGGACCCAAGGGGAAGCACGGTTCCCATGCGAGATATAGAGGCGGCGTGGGTTATTATAAAAATTAAACGACGTTCATTCGATTGATTATCGAAATTACACGTATCATCGGGCAGGACTCGCGAGAGTTCCTGGCTGGCTCCTCTCGACGACAGGCGTTTCAAGGGGGTGGGGATACACGAAGAGAAAAGGAGAAGAAGGGAGATACGCGAGAACGGAGAATCGTAATTGTACGCGACTGCGCACGGACGAGCGCCGAGATACGACTGGGTCCCCTTAATAAGTCGTTTTCAAGAGATAATCCGCGGCGGGTGTGTCATTTCATTTCATCGTAATTTCGACGTCGATCGGACCCGCGGAATGCCGCGTAGATGAACGCCCCTCTACGTCATTGTGTATCTAATAGACCCTTGGTCGCGAATATGTATCCATGTATATGTATATATTCGCGTTCGTCTCTATTTCTATCATTTCTTTCCCGTTTCTTCTTCTCCTCGAGCAGCGTTTCTCAAAGTCTCGTTCCCCGAACGAACATTCTCGAGGCGTAACAGTGTCCATGGTAATAATTAAACATTGATCAATCGGGGATACGGAGATTCTAGACCACGATAGATCATCGACGCCCGTTCGGAACACCGTTTCGCCACGGTTAGATCGCTATCAGCGGGATATTCGAAATCCGCAGTGGAGAGGACAGACACGGGGGGAATTTGAGAAACGCTGCTGGTCCTCTAGGATGGTTCGTTTTTCCACTCGTTCCCCTCGCCCCCCCGGGGGGCGACGAGATTACACTCATTCAGAGATTTTGGGGGCCCCCGGTCCTTTCAGTCCTCCTACGGTCTGTTTTTTCTCTCCTTGTTCGGTGAATGGGGGGGCCGTGTGGTTTCTCCGGTTGGATTTCCGTTCCTCCTCCCGTCGTCGTGGCCGATCGAAGGCATCGCTCGTGCCCCCGGGGAGTCTTTCATTCACTTCGTCCGACGGAGAGAACGTCGTGCCTGGTCACGAGCATCGTGCGAAGGAGGGGGGTGAAGGGCGACGAAACAGAGAAAAGAACCTGGTGGCCACCGTTGCACCACCGAAATTAGCTCGTCGTGTATATCTACCTGTTCTTCTCGAGCGTCGAAGAGAGATCCCCCGATGTCCCTGCTTCGCGTGGGACGACGATTCCGGGATTTTACCTGGCGCCAGGCGATTTCACCCCCGGATACGTCCCGGCGGAGGGAAACACAACCCGTGGACCCTTAATTGACGCGACACACACAGTCGAAAACAGAACAGGGGGGAGAATATCGAATTCCAGAGAGTGTCGGGGCACAGTGTGGACGTGTGTCTGTGGCGTTTTATCGATCGTAAAACCACGGTCGTGTAAAACGACGGTGAATCGTCGGATGAGCGACAACGGAATCGATTAAGTTGTCCTCGCCGAACACTTCGAGTGGAGGGAGGAATATAAAGTCGATTCTGGTGATCGTAGACGGATTCTTGTGGCACATATGTACGTTTTCTAATTACTCGGTCCATAAACCGGACAAATTATTATCCACGCACGCGCGTTGGGTACATCGAACGAACATCCATTACCGAGGTCGCCCTCCCCCCTCCCTATCCCCCCCTCGTAATAACATGTCGTCCAGGAGGATGGATTGTGTGGCCAGTCTCGGATAAAAGGGAACGGCTTTCGGGTATACCTACGGCTTCTCGCGGGCCAGAGGAATAAGAGGAGAGGATGGAACGATACGGACCGGAGAGAAGGCTGCACACACGCTCGCTTGGGAGAGATAAAGTAACCGAGCTTTTCTGCGGGGCACCGCGGTGGGCAGAGATAGAGAGGAAGAGGAGAAGATAGAACGTGGGGTGAAGAAGAGGAGGGGGGGGGGGAGAACGATTCAAATTAAATGCCGTTGAAACAAAAAATGATCGTGTAATGACAGCACCGGGGCCCCCTCACCGGTGGCTCTCCCCGGCTATCTTTGAGCGTACGGACGGAGAGGGAAGGGAGACCGTGTGATTACCCATCGACCAATAGCCGTGCTCAGAGCGGCCATCATGGTCCATGGAAGACGTGCAATCACGCGCGGTTCACCCAGCATCTTTCCTCGCGAGAACCCAGGATGGTTTCGTCGTCTCCTGGAGGCACGCGTGATACAACCTCCGTCGATTCCTCCTGGCTAACGATGGATCGCTGCTCGAGACCCGGGATCGGTATTGTTTGGATCAATGACCAAACGCAGACCACATATTCGGGAACGCTTTCTTTCGAATGTTTTTAACCCTTTCACTGCGAACCACTCGGAAGCAAAAAGCTTGCTGTGCACGATGTTGGAATGATCGTCGTTGGCAATTTAACCCTTTAACGCCCCGACCCTTAATTCGATGTTCCAAAATTATGAGACTGATATATATGTTGTATGTATCTTGTTTTTGTTTATTTTTTGAGGGAATACTTGCATTTCTCAAGCGAAAACGTTGAGATCTACTTCACATTGGGGAAACTACGGATCCATGTTGAGAAAGTTAACTCTGTGTATCTTCTCGTATTCGTAAATTAAAAGGCGATCGAATTTGACGCACTTTTAAAATGAATGTTTCACCGGTACACGACTGAAATACGATGAATGCAAAGTAATGGCAGATTTGATAACGATCGTCTCCAAATTTCTTGTTACAACAAATAAGAAATTTCTAAAAGCGTTGTTCACAGTGAAAGTATTAATAGTCGCCTTTTCTGTCGCCGGAAATACGTTGGAATTGGCGAGATTCGAACAACTACGACGTTTTCGGTAAGGTGTAACGCGGTTGCGCCAAAGTAAAACTAGATAATGGCCGCTTTCACGTACCGCAGCCTCGCACGGTGCTTCGGCGAACGTATGTAATTTAACAAGTACGCCTTATCCGACGGTGCATCGTTGATGAGCAGTGAGCCCTATAACGTTAATTATTTTCACGGTTCTCAACCCGTCTTTTCGTGGCCCGTAACAGGCGCAACGGTATATATCCATCGGAACCCATACGTTCGCCGGTAATTAGCGTTGCTCGCGCGTTACACGGAGTCGAAAACGGTCTTCTATCGTTCGCGTTAAACGCTGGAACAATCAGCAAACCTGAACTGCGCGCGATTCGAAACGGTATCGAGTAGTACTCGTTTATTTATTCAGCTACAATATAGAGCAACGCATACAGTCTAGATTGAAGAAATTCCATGGAACAAATGTGTCTGAACTCGATTAAATACGTATAATACTTATTACGATCACCGACGAACAGCGAAGAAACGTTCGTGATGAAAAATCAAAACCGCTCGAAAAAACACGGCAACGGTGTCTCAATCAACAGCACCAATTAATGTCTAATTAATTCGCTGAAAGTACAACCATGAAACTCCTCGTATTTACATGATACATCGGCGCAAAACCACGCGATTTTGCCCGCACCACTGAGAAACCCGGCAATTTATGAGCGCGTATTTTTTCTCTCTTAACGATAACACTTACGGCCGTGTGTAATTGCATCCTGTGCGCTTAAGGCCTGTCCACACGCGCGCAGGACACGAACCGCGTACGGGGCTCTGGGCCCGATCTCACGCGGGCTGCGTTGGTATCATTCGGAACGCGTGTTTACGGCCGCAAAATACGCGCCCATTCGCTTCCCCTGTGTCCTATCCCTCTCCCACCTTTCGTATCCACGAATCATCGCCGACGATTTCACCTATGCCGTTCGTGTGAAACGCGGATAATGACGAGCAACGTCGATGCCTGGGGGATAGCCGGCGCTTAATAACTCGTTAATTATCGTTTTAGGAAATCCGCGGCGGCGTCGACGGCGGCAACGCGCACCATCGTCGGAGCCGTCCAATTACTTTACGTAACTCCCTGCCGCGTTCATTTCTCCGCTCTGGTCGCGGTAATTGGTTTAATTGCGTTTCGCAAACGCGCGAATGAGAGAGAGAGAAAAGACAGAAGAAGAAGGAAACCGCGCGCCAGCGGCCCACGGAGATTAGAAAGAGCTGTGGCGGAACACAACCGTGCAAAAACAGAGACTTTTATTGTCGAGGTGTTGTCCGAAGACATACACACGACGGGGGGAGGAGGTGGTACCCTCTTCCATCCTCGGCACACGAGAAGAAAAAGAGGTTCGCTCGAGAGTGCCTAGGAAACCGTTCGGTTCTTAGAGGGGGTGGGGGTTTGAATAAACTGGAGCTCTACCGAACCTGATAATAATTAACGGATTACCGTAGTCTGCTTCCGGTGAACGGGTTCGAGGGGCCCTCCTCCTCAGTTTGAACGTACGTTTGGCCGTGATCAATTAAAAAGTCGAGCGGCGGAAAAACTTTCTCCGTTCCGCCGCCTTTGATTTCACCTGCGGAACCGAGGATCCACCCGAAAATAGTTGATGGTTGCGAAAAACAGAATGAACGTAAGAGGATCGCGGAGGGGAGAGAAAAACTGACCTATTTAATATTTTGTACGTAATGTCGAAGGATGAATCGCATTCGCGTGGAGCGTGGAAACGAAACGGGAACCCTTAATGCCAATTAAGAACGCAGCGTTTAATCGCGATTCGTAGACCTTCTTCCTCTCCGACGTCAGTATAGACACGCGATTTCTACGCGCGGTAGGTATGGAAACATTGTTGCGTTCCAGTATGTGTATATTTTTTCTTTTTCTCTTTCTCTCTCCTTTCGACGAACCGGTGAAACCGCTTCCTGCAAGATGGTAATCTCGAGTGAGCTTTAGGTTACCATCAAGAAGTCCTTGGAGGAACAGTTTCTGTCCCCGCGAACGCACGTGATCGTTTTTAATTTGAGCATCGCTCGTCGCGTGTGGTATCCGTCAGAAAGTCGCGAATCAATTCGAGGAATGCTGTTGCGAGAAATACATTTCGATTGTCATGCTCGACGGAATGTGAAAGCATAATCGATGCCTCGAAATCGGGATGGGGGAGGAGGAAGAAACTCGATGGAAATTGCTACGTTTTACGAAGTCGATGCAACTTTGGTTTGAAATGCTTCAATCTTTGTGTATAATGCATGATATGTACTTGACTAATACACTCGACCGGTCGAAAGTTTCGACGATCGCGATTACCCACGGCGTGTTCTTTGAAAAAAAGAGAGAGAAAAAAAGAAACTTCCTCGTGAATTCGTCGGTAATTGGCCGCACCGAGTGCACAGAAATCCCTTGGCCTCGTTTTAAGTCGCGCGAAACACGTCAACCGAGCCTCGTAAGTGCCTGCTGCATTGTTTCGTATTTCCTTTTTTTTTTATTCGTCGATCCATATTCATGGTTTTCGCGCCGAAGGGAGGGCGCGGAACAAAAGCAAGTGTACGGACAACAAACAAATTAACAACAGCCTGAACGCGTATGATTACCCGCGGCACCGCCAGATAACGATCGCGCGCGTTTAGCAACGAAAATCGCGGGCTCGATGCGAAATGTTTCGTTTCTTTCGTTTTTTTCACGATCAGCCTAGCGCATAACGAACCACAGGTACCTACGTAGCTTCCTGACATCACGCTAATTCGCTGCCATTACGGTGATTTATATTATATGAAATTGCTCCTTGCGCCGCCACCAACCGCGGATTCAATTCTACGCTATCGCGCGTTCAGCAAACCATGAACGCACGAACGCTCGATAACGACATCGAGCTACCGAGCGAGTCGACGGAAGACTGCGACAAAATTATACTATTGCTGATGTCGTCGGTTGTAACGAGTTAGCGTCACGCGGTTCTATCGGTTTAGACGTCGTGACAAACTTTAAACTCGACAGATGTAGTACGGAAACTGCCCAGTGCACTTTTTTTCTTCTTTCTTCGCCTCCAGTACCACGTGTCGACAGAACACTGTGATGAAATTTCTCTTCTGTTACTGAACGAGTTGGTATCATATAAATTCGAAGTGTATTACAGAAACTGTCCTCGAGCACTATTTTCCTTCTGTCATCGTCTCTGGATCCACGATCTTTCGAAACAAATATATGTATATATTATTTTTCTTGTTCCATTTTCCGATCCTCTCTCGGTCGCAGGTAAGACAAGAAGGGAGATAACTACGTTAGCGGAAGTTCGGTGACGTTCTTTCCGGTCGCCGGACAATGCTGGTACGAAGGAAGTAATTCGCGGAGAGGATTCTTAGCCCGTGGCTTCGTTTCACAGACGAACTCGACTTGTTCGCGGCGGTTTGGTACTGTGCGCGTAGGAGCATTGTCTTGACAACTTAGCGGTTATTTTACACGCTGTTAGCTCGGTAAGCTAGCCGTGAGTTTACCGCTGTCTCTATGCTAATGAGGAGCCGCTTCCAAAGACGGACGAAGACTGGAATCGTCGTGGCCGCCAGGTTGGGTGAAGAGCAATGTTGCCTTGGAGAACTTCTCTCTCTCTCTCCCTCGAGTTAATAGAGAAACTTCCACAGCGTAACTTCGTCCAAGAGGGAGGACACCCTTGGTGGAAATGTATGCGTGTCACTTTGTCTCGCCAGTCTCGCCTGTTTTCCCGCCGTCTGACGCGAATTCGGTTAAAGACGGAAATTTAATATAAGGCATCCCCGCCTCGAGGCGGTTCTCTCGCGGACCGATGACGCTCTTAACGTTTTGTCGGACAAAAACAAAAAATAAAAGAAACTTCTTGATGATCGATTCTTCATTTTTAAGGTACGTGTGCGTCGAAAACAGTTTTGTGTCGGTTGTAAATATTTATTTTAATGGAACAGTCTAACCCATAGATCCAAGGGAAGCACAAAGATCCTCAGACAAGCCCTCCCCCGTCCTCTCCCTCGGGCCAAGTACTCGTTTTGTCACGAGTTACACCGGATAAGTACGAGCAAGTTTCTATATTAGTTTAGTTGCCCGAGATTGCACGGCTCGCCGTTACGAGCGCCGAGTCGCATACCTATAAGGTTTCGCGGATTCTCCACGGTACAAAGGCAACTTTAATTGCCACAGTAATAATACACCCGCGGGTGTTTCGCCTTTGCTGATGTTGTCGCAAGCTCGTGATCGTAATATCTACGTTTTCCATTTAATTTTTAAACCGACCCTTGGACAACCTCCTGCAAATCGTGTGTTCCGCCGTTTTCTCACCAGCGGCGAATTCCTCGTCGATCCTCCAGTCGATCTCGTCCCAATTTCTCTTCTCGCGTTGCGAGGAAAATGGGCGTTCGACCGATTAACCACCGGAAAATCACCGGTTACGTTTCCATCGCGCTGTATTCTAACCGTTGTTCGGCCCGTGTGTTTAATTTCGCGCTTTCCAACAAACCCGCGCGCATCACGGATAGGAGACCGACTGGTGTACGTGCCTAGATTCGCGGGTCGATCCCGTGGCATTGACTCGCACGACCCCGAGCATTACAGTAATGGTCGTAACCGCCTTAAAAAGTGGTCTCGGGGCGCCATCCGCTGGCCGTAACATGCAAATTGCACGGTTTGCCCGCGATCCGACAGGGAATCCCCGGGCCCACGTCGATTGGCCCCGGCTACACCGGTGCGCACCACTCTCAGTCCCGTATATATACTTTGCTGCCACGGGGCGAACGGGCAACCGGTGAAATCGGGGAAAAAGAGTTACACGGAACGATCCTCCGTGAAACCGTAAGGAAATTGTACGATCGTGTACTAGGAAGCGATCCTCCGTTTCGTGGAACGTATACTCGTTGCCCGTCCGTTGTTACACCCACGAGAATTATTCAGCATCGTGAATCCAATATTCCATTCGGGCGCGATGAAGATATTACACGCACGAACCACGGCTGTGTTTGGCACTCTACCGATTGTGCTAGACCTAGGATGGAGATTACGATGATCCTTTGGAAAGACGAGACTTGGGTCCGAAAGTATTCGTCTTCAATCAATCTGATCATTATACACGGTGATTCTGTCGCCTTCATCAAGTCTGATCGTTATACAGGGTGAATATGCCGGATGCCCCATAAAGAGTGACCGTTGATATTGATATTATGATCTAATGATTCGTCTACACTGCGACATCAAAGGACTCTGGGTGTCATCGACGGCTATTGTCACGAAGTTGGCTATGTGTTGCAAATATCCGTGAAATAAACTCTTGATTAGGTGCAATATGCAGGAGAGAAAGGATCGACCGAACGGTATAAGGTAAATAAATATGGTTGTCACTATACTCTACCACTTATAGCGCAGTTAGATAGATTGAATTTCGACGTGGATTATATCCACGAGCGAACGAACCGAGCGGTTGTAAGGCATCCGGAAAAAATGTCGATTCCATCGTTTGTCGTCTCGGTTCGCGACCCCGAAAGGGAGGGGTGGGCGGGCAAGCGGCGATAGACAGTGCGGGGGTGAAAAAAAAAAAACGGCGAGACGCGACAAGTAACAAATAATCTTCGTCGCTTGCCTGCCCCTGGTTGATCCTTTGTTTCGAAATTTCCCGAACGATGGATGCCCGTGAAAGTGTTTCATCGGCACGGTCGAGCAACGGAAGTGCGTGTTCCGCGTGTCCCGCGGGATCAATGGATTCGCGGGCCGTAGGAAACAAAGGGGCTCGGACGGAGATAGAGCAGAAAGGGAAACGAAGAAACAAGAGAGAAAGAGAGGGCGTTGGACAGGGAAGTGAGTGGAGTACGGAGAGACAGAAAGGGCGACAGAGAGACCGAATAAACGGGAGTAGATCTGTCGTGGCGATAGGTGGTCCGCGCCCGGTGGCCGGGGACCCATGAAAAATAACGAAAATTTAGTCGAGGGCCGGGGCGCAAAGCGATTAAGTCCATTATACAGTTTTATCAGCATGAGAAAGATCTAATAGGCGGCGTACCTTCCCCTCCCCACACCTCCCCTTTTGGTTCAGGCCTTACGGCTCGCTAATTCTCGCCCTACCCCCCTCTTCCACCCCGTTCGCGTGTGTACGTGCAAAGGAACCCCCTCGATGTGTCATACGCGCCACTTGTATTACCCGCGCCTCCTCGTTCTATCGAATGTTGCACGACGACGGGTTCGAGGCGAGCCTGTGGAACACCATAGGCGTCGATTTCAAAGAGATCGACAGACCGCCCCTGGCGTGAATTAGCGTGGGCGTGTACGACTCCTTTCCTCGATTTCTCGTAACGGCCGATCGCTATCTTTCTTGTGTCAATATCCATTATATGTATACACTCACAGGTACTAGATGCTTTGTAGATCGAGTGGGCTGGTGATCGATGCTTCGTTTACATGTTTCTAATATCACCGATGTGAAATCACTCTGAGTGTATCCACGTACGAATAGTGAGTTAAACGTATAGTAGGTTAATTTGAATATTGGCGCGCTGAGGATTATTGGGCTTGGTTTTCGGGTGTCAATTTTTCACGAACAATCCGCACCGTCCACGCCAATGCAACTGGCGTGCACACAACACACAAAAGATTATAAGAGTGGTGAATATGTATGTGCGTGTGTATGTGTAACAGGCGGAACACACGGTACAACTAACGAGAGCCCGAGCCCTCTCAACCCTCGACGC
The DNA here is from genome assembly GCF_001272555.1 of Dufourea novaeangliae. NCBI lineage: Eukaryota > Metazoa > Arthropoda > Insecta > Hymenoptera > Halictidae > Dufourea > Dufourea novaeangliae. The sequence continues at coordinate 378,409 of NW_015374045.1, read as the reverse complement.
TCGAAACACCTGCAGGAAATCACAACCCCCGAATGCAAATATTATCTTAATTGCTATAGAAAAGTACCGCCATTACCTGGAAACGCTTTTTTCTTTCGGCTTTGTGGCCGACGGTAGCACTAACGAGCGCAACGCGGGTCGAGATTGCGACCGTAGGGGGTTGAGTAGCCACCCCCTACAAAAACCTGACCGGACAATGCGCTATCCTCGAAATGATGACTCGGTGGAAAGAACGTGTGAAACGTTAATAATAAATTTCTCTGATCGACGTGCTCGAAAGAGCCGGAAGGTCGGGAATAAAACGAACTCAATAATCCAGTAATGGTAGAAACAAGGAGGGAGGGGGAGGAAAAATGTACGGAAAGCTGGAAAAATTCTGTCCGTCTCTGAAATTCGAAGTGTCGGGTGCAAAGTGGCTGTTATAATGGTTCCGTGGTTATCACGCTTGATATCAATGCAAATTGCCCTTAATGGAAGCTCTTAGACGAAACCGAATACCACGGAGCTCGGCAGTTTGTCAGTCCTCTTTAATCGTTCCGTTGACGATCGCACGCGGACAAGATTGCGTTCACGACGGAAAATTCTCGAATCCCATTGCGCTTGTTCAAAAATCCATTAGAATATATATTAAAATAAAGAAACGGGAGATGTTCTTTTCAATCGATATCGAAGGGGATACTCGAAAGGGTCGTGGATGAATTCGTTTACGCCATACTCACGATGAACGGAGTCGTCGATTTGGCAACGGTCTTTGGGCAACTTCCGCCGCCGCGTATCCTGTCGATAGGTACTTAACAGCCCGCTCGTCTTACGTCGCTTTTAATTAATTTCTCATGCATATACCCGCGGTCCGTGGAAACTCGGATAGCTTGCGCGAGATCCGTGAATAATGAGTCGGCGCGAAGGAGGTTATGAAATCGGTGGCAACATTTATTCGCTCGTCAACCTTCCTTTCCCCTTTTGTTGCTTCGTTCGATCGACAGGATCCATGGAAATACAGCAGCGTTCGTCTACCGATCGAAAATACGATAATCTATTTAATAGAAACTCGTTGGAAGAGAAAATCTTCCGGAAAAACAAACCTTGTGGGTATCCGTCGATTCCCGCGAGGTCCGCCGAAACCGATACGAACGGGTGAAATTTACATCGGCCATGGTGTTTCAGACGACGTAACGTCGGGTACTTCCACCTTCGATTAACCCCCGCTGCGACGAATATACGTCTCCGGTTTCCCTCTACGCTTCTCGTGCGCCAAATTTCCGCTATCGCGCCCACGAGAACGCATTACGATCTTAATGAGCACTTAGCATAACAAACGTAAGATCGGATCGGGTTGCCAGGCCGGCGCGCGGTTGAAGCGCGAGCGAAGGCGCGCGTGCACGCGCCCGCGAGACCGTGCTAAAGGGCTCTCGTGGAGGGGAGGGAGAAAAAGGCGATGGAAAAAAGGTGGACGAGAGGAAAGAAAGCGAGATAACAGAACGGAGTGGGTAACCAGGGGCGCGAGGAGGGAAAAACAGAGAGGGAGAAGAAACGATGACCAAAAGTGAAGGAAAGAGGAAGATAGACTCCTTCGAAGGTGGAGAGCCTTTGGTTTTCGCCGCGATGCGCATGCGAGCGCCTCCGACTTATGGAAGTTTAGCCGTTAACTTAACCGGCGTTTACCTTAATCTAAGATCAGCTCTGGCCTGCCGCGTGCACCGCGGCACGGTATAATGTATGGCCGTATGAATATGCATTGGACACGGTACGGGGTCTACCACCGACGCGAACGCGTGTACGTGCATACGGTGCGCCACGTAGCCCGCAACGCTCGCGTTTACCTATGCAACCGTTTGTTCGTTGGTTCGTTCGGTACGTATGTATGTTTGAATCCGCGAGGTTCGTTCACGCGTGTGTGTGTTTGCTCACGCTCGTTTCGCCGGCCGTGCGCAGCCGATCTGCGCGCGTTCATCGGGCCTTCGGGTTGGCCGTCGTGCACCGTCGGGCTCGTGAGAACCGACTAAACGCGAACGCACACCGGCAAATCCCCTGTTTTGTACCTGGCATTCAGCCGAGATCGAGATGAAAAAAATCGTGGACATGTTCGAGGGTAATTAACGCTTCGCTAGGGAGGGGGTTTTTGTGTTAAAACAGGGTTAAAATCAGAATTCACCGTACGTTTATTTCGAGTGTTTTCACGCGATCCACGGTCGGTCTTTCCGCCCGTTGTTACACGCTTCCCTAAACGTTCCCCTCTCGTCGCGACCGGTTCATACTATCGCATAATTCACCACGGAGACAGGATTTTGATTTTTCAACGAACAGGACCGCGTGGCTTGGTCGCAGCGTGCGACGGGAGAAGAGAACCGCGCGTAGGCAGACTCGGGTCGCGCAGGTTGCACGCGCGGAAACGCTGTTAGCCCGCGTGGGAGTAATTTGTGAGCTCGCGAGTTGCGTTTCGTGCGTGCCGGCCCCGATACCCGGGGCCCTCGCCGCGCCACGGTGGGAGCAAGTGGACGGTGGATCCTTATCGGGCCGAATTTTACGAGGGTTTTAAAGGATCGTTAATTTTCGGACGTTTATCGCGCCTCTGCCCGCCGCGGACCTAACGTCGGTTCTTCTCGCGGGGGCCGGCAGCTGTTCTCCGAGAGGGCCCCGAAATCCAGTCGGATCTCGAGCATCGATCCTCCGTGGCCGTTCACGATGCCTCCAGAGAGAGAAGGAGAGAGAAAAAAGGAAATTCGAAGTCTCCAGATATCCGTAAGGTACGTATACCTACACCTATACATATACGCCTTGGCTTCGAACAGAAACGCGACCTTTCGTGACGCGATTTGCCGGAAGCCTGGCGAGAGCTTTACGAAATTTACTCCGTCGTAAAGCCAGCTTTACGAGCGATTTGTAACAATTTTTTTCAAAGAGTTTTCCCTTTTACTGCCGTACGTAAAGCGTACGTGAAACATCCCGGGAATTAGGTTATTGGGGTGGTTTGTTTTATTGCTCGAGGAGGAGTGGGGTGGGGGCAACATTTGAAAGTTCTCGTCACGAGCATTGGAACTGTTCTTTTTCTTTTTCCTAATTCAGAACGTATGGAATAAACTATGTTAATGCGTAGTGTTGGTTTCGCGAGACCGTTTAATCGGCGAGAACCTTCGAAGAACATTTTGGGAATTGTTCTGAATTGAGCTAGAACGGGGACCGGTCATGGAATTCATGAGGGTTAATCGGGAGTTGATGGAAACAATTTCAAGGCTTTTAACTTTTCACTTCTTCCGACCCGAGCGCCGAGGCTCTCATGTATATTTAATAACCGACACCTGGATGCACTGGGTCTACGCTGTATATGCAACATGTGCGTCCATATTAATTCGCTCAAGTTAACGAAAACAAAAATGAGAAATTTCATTTTTCTTTTTCAATATTCAAATCCGCGAAAGAAGAATAAATCCTCCGTGGAATTCCGTCGAACAACGACAAAGACGAAACTGTCCCGTCGCACACATTCTCCTCGAGCATTTCTCGTTTCGTCGCCGTTCTCCGCCACCACGATGCACGAGTGACTAATTCCCGTGTTCCTTCAACGAGCCGCCTACAAGCGAATGCTACGTTCCAGGTGCGCCGTGGCAGAAATTATAATCAGGCGGCGTGCATTACATATATACGCGCGAGTTCCGGAAAAGGGCAGCACGAGCGTAGGTGCAAACGAAGGGTGGAAAACTAAGCAGCCGAGCTGGTTAACTCGCGTTGCCTGCTCGAGGTTTAAATCGTGTCACGGTTTGATAGTCTCATTACAGGCTCCGTTAACCTGTTTTTCCATCGGACCAAGACCATTCTGTTTTCATGAGAGAAGGGGGGGGGGGGGGGGGGGGGGGGGGGAGGTGGAGGAAAATGAACGTTTGAGATACGTGACTTCTGTTTTTTCTTTTCTACCCTGGGAATGGTCGCCGTTTAATGGCACGCGTCACGCAGCGTGGATAGCGCGAATAGTTGCGCGCTCGTGACAATGGTAGTGGGTGGTGCCCTCGAGAGGTACTAAACGGGTTCACCATTGGAATTTCACAAACTGCTCGTTTGGTGAAACAAGTTTCGCCTTTTCTTTCCATAACTGATCTCTGATCCTGGGAGTATCTTAAAATTCCTCGCGAATTATCGACCGGTATAATCAATTCTCACGTCGTGCAACTCGAACAGGGCCACACATAAATGACCAGTTTCGAGAGCGAACATTCAGCCCGTGTTAAGCATACATTATTGTCGCTTTGCGACAAAACGAGAAAAAAGGATTGTCTTGCGTTAGCGCCATATGGGCTGGCCGTGTAAATACGAGAGGGCACCGCCTATCGGTATACCCTGGGCTCCCTTAATTAAATGATGTCGCTACCCCTAATTTCAAATAATTCCTCCGTTTCGGCCCACTGCCGCGTGGCTAATTCGATTCGTGCACGGTGCCGACTGATAGCGGAATAATTATTCCTTTATGGCCGGAACGGCGATCGGCGCGGCGCGACATTGTTTCGTAAGCGTGAACGTGTTACCGCCGCCGCGGGCGATTTCGAAAAATGGACACAAAGAGAGAGAGAGAGAGAGAGAGAGAGAGAAAGGGAGGACTGAGTCGTTGTTTCCAGAACAGCCGGCACGGAGCTGGGTCGATTCACGGGGAATCCGCCGGAAGCCGGGAGAGAAACACCTTCGACACACCAGATGGTCGTTAGAATTCGATTCAGTGAGTGCGTTGCTGGCGAAATTTTTGGTGGAAAGTCGGCTCTTTCGAATGCATCCGAATCACCGTGTTCTCGTGAAATTCTGGCTCGATTTGAATGATCGTATTGAAACGAATAGAGAGATGCAATAAGTAGAAACGTCCGTCATAGTACGGCTATAGAAACGCGCTCGAATTGTCCACTGACGTGTCTGACCAAAGTCTCGCTGGTACATTCTACTGATCTATACCGTCCAGCAGGATGGGACAAATTCCTTAATTAGATGAAGGGAATGACGAATAAAAGAGAAAAATGGCATTTCGCTATTTTCAATCGATTAAACGTGTATATTCTGTATTTTTGTGATAAGATTTCTTCTTGAATAGACCCTTCACACATAATTATTTTATGTGAGAATGACGATCTTAGATACTGCTGATTTTTACTATGCATCATTGTGCCCAAATCTGCCGTCCAGTGGGCACAGTTTCATGGTCGTTAAACGGTTAACAAGATTAAATAATTGTTCGCCAAGTGTCTACTCATTAAAGAAGAAATATAATCTTGTTATAAATATTGGAATTTCTACGTTCAGTTGATCGAAAATAACGAAACACTGTTTTTTCTTCTATTTGTTATTCGAAACTCTTTATCCAGATAACGAAGTCAACGACAATGACTACCGTTCGAGAAACATACTAGAAATTTATCGTATCTAGAACTAGAAATTTCTCCGACCCGTATGGAACACTTACCAATCAATGATTTCGATTAAATTAAACAGTATCTACATCTGGGGGTAAAGCGATATTACATTCGGTTCGCACAATTCTACACGACACTGTTGTCCATTCGGTATTCGATCGTTAGTATACGCCGGGCGGAAGTTTAGCCGAACATTTTAGGAACAGGCTACGTAGTCGACCCGTTCAATTCGCGCGATAGAAGCACGGAGTTTAGGAGACCACCCTTCGGCTTCGATGGCTCTTCAACCCCTTCCAGGTGGTCGCGTCGGGCCTCTCCTACCGCTCGACTGCTCCGTGAACCGATCTCGGGCACGGACACACAGAGGAGAGGAACGAGAGCAGCCAGAAACAAGTCGAAGTGGGAGATCCCCCGTATCAATCTCTCCCCTGTCCTTCTCCTCCTTGCAACCCCCTCCCCCTCTCTGCCACTGGTGATCAACCCCCTCTCCTCTTCGTCGAGACGAGCCCCACCAACGTTCGCCGGAGGGGTCCCCTACCCAGCGCTATAATGAAAGATATTAACTACAATTTTATATCGAATTACCGCTGAAACACATTTCAAATTAGTTGGGCGTAGCCGCGCCACGAAGCGAAGGCGCCGTGGTCTCGGCGTGTCGGATTGGCCGGCTAGTTAGCGCCGCTCACGTGGATTGGTCGGCATTCAGAAGTGGAGGGGAACGGACAGGGCGTGCCGTAACGCCGATATGGCCGCCCAGGAGGGAGCGGAGGCGCCTGACGTTCGTTCAGTGCGAGGAGATCAGTCGAGGCAACCCGATGCACACGCACGCCTCGCCAAGAGTACGTTCCTGACGTCTGCCACAATCGGACGTGCACTCTCTCTCTCTCCCTCCCTTGCTCTATCACGGATCGTATTACAAAGTTTCCCGCGAGTTTCGAGGGCTAGCCCGTGTGTGCCCATTGTGGATCGTCTTCGTCGACCAGACGAATCGGTCGGTCGTGCGCGAGAATCACTAATCGAAGGTTTCGCTGGCAGGTGTCATTACCGTCGAAGGGTGACACGGGAAAATCGTTCAAGGACACACTCTTCTTCACGCCAGGATCAAAATCGTGGAATCGCGTTCGCGGAAATTGTCGCGTGTTTCCAAGGAATAGAAGATCGTAAGGACTAAAGTGGACCTCGAGAAGTTGTACGTGTGAGGAGTGATACGAATAAAGGACACCTGGATGTTTCGGTGAGCGGTGTGAGGCCCACGTACCGGAGAGTTTGATAAACCGGTTCGGGTGACTGTCCATTAATCGCCAGCGGCGCGATCCCTGGCGCGATCGTGGCCGGTCGAATATATCGAGAAAGTGTGTGTGTCTGTGTCTTTATCGAGAGGCTCCGTGGGTTGGCACCTCGAGGCTGCGCTGGTTCCTTGGCTCGATCGTGGTTTCTCGTTCACGGACCACGGTCGTCATAAGAGCGATTAACCCAGGGGGTGGGCTCGAAACGGCAACTTACAGCCTGGCGTGACATCGAGCCTTTAACAGCCATCGCGGGATTGTTTCGCGTGTAACACACTCCGGGTTCGGGCCGCGCATTATCATCGCGGGTGGAAAAAGCGAGAGGGAACCGTCTGCTGAGCATCGGTTGTCGCTAAGAAAAAAGGAGAGGAAAAAAAGTAATCCGTAATTAAACGGCCGCGGAAAGGGAGAAAAAGGAAAGCGGAAATGGCCGACGGACTGGCTGTTACGCGTGGCAATTATGTTAAGTGGCCAATTAGCAATTAACCAAGGAGACCAACGAAGCGGCCCCTTAATTGCGGCCGGGACGAAGAAGACGAGGAGGAAGAAGGTGCCGGCGGAGGCGGAGCGAACCAAAGGAATCGCAAGGTGCATCGTCGCGACCATCTCACGCGCCATTTCCTCGCGATTCACGCGTCGAAATCGACCGGAGGATTTTCGGCGAGCCCGATAGGATTTGCCCGTTGCAAGCCGACCACACGGAGGACACGCGAAAACGAAGGAAGCCTTTTCGAACCCGATTATTCCCGAGCGAACGGAACGTTCGATCCATAGGAATGTTGGTAACGTCACGGGGACAGACACCGATGGAGAGGGCACCGTGGCACGGGAACACAGGACCCGATACGTGCAACAGTGAAGTGTAGTTGCCGTTGAGAGGTTTCGGTGACAAAAAAAAGAAAGAACAAGCAAAAAGAAAATAACGAGTTACTGACCCCGAAACGCGACGCCGTCACCGTCGACAAGATTCTGTCTCCCAGGTACAGGGCGAGTCCTGGGGTGGCGACAGAGGCACCTGCAGGTGCCCGTAGCCCGAGGGAACCACCTACGTGTACCGTGATGACGGTCCATCATCATCAGAACCACCACGTGGCTGCTCTGAGCGGCGTCACCGTGGCCAATAACGGTGGTCTGAATCTGAGCAGGATGTCCGGCCTCGAGGCGCACAGGCTGGAGAACATCGTCGAGAGGAACGGGGTCAGCGTGGAACGTTTGTCGAACGGTCTCGACGGCAGGAACAACAATCACGGGAATAACAATGGTTTGGAGCGGGGCGACGCCGCGACCACGATGCCGCAGAGATCGCGATTCATGATCACCGATATACTTAGCGGGGCGTCGAGCAAGATGAACCATCAGGCAGCCGGTATGCAGACGCAGGAACCACCCGGGAGCCCGCCGTCGACGCCCAGGGATCTGAGCGTCAGGCATCAGTCCAGGACATCCTTGAACAACAGCAACCTCGACGAGGATAGCGACGCGAGTCATCACGACGGCGCTTCCGTTACTTCTAATGGTAAGCGGTCAATTATGTTTCTTATCGCGGTCTCTCGTCGCCGGGCCGAGTGGGTAAATATTTCCGCGAAACCAGTCAGCGATTAAGTCGTTACCATGTAATGGGATGTATACATATGTATATAGGTATATTTGTATATCAGGCTGGCGACCGAGATTCGAGTATTCGTCGCGTACAAGAGGCAAACGATCGTCGACGGTTTGTTAATTGTACGCGTCAGAAGAAGCAGAACGAGACAAGGAATCAGGGGGTAGGGGGAAGGAAGAAGGAGACGCGAAATTAATTTAGCCAAGTCGGTTTGTTCAACCTGGCCGCTCCCGCGTGGACTTTCACGGAGGTGTCAAGGACATTTATGGGGCGGACCATCCCGACCGGATGTTCCACTCGGACCGGGATCGTGTCGGGGCCGGGACCCGTCGGTGGTTGCGAGCGACGAAACGCGACGCGTATAGTACGTACCTACGAGAGGGGCCGGGTACGAGGATCAGATATTTCCCGAGAGATAAAAGATCCTCTTTTCTCTCTGCCGGGCAGCCCCTCCTCTGTCCCGACATCGTTTAGGAATTCTAATGGTCTCAAATCGGGCCTACGCCGCTCGAACGCTTTAATTATGTTACCCTCATTTGTTTCATTCAACTTCTCTACCTGAAACGGCTGTCCTTCTCTCTCTTCTCTGCCAGGGACGATCGCTATCGAACATGGTTCACAATGTATTCTCGATTAATTTGTCTTGCCGCGTACGATTACCCGTTCCCAATATTCTATGACCGTCGAAAAGATTCGCCGATCGTGAAATACACTATCGGCTGAAAGTATGGGACCACAGTATATGATTAATGGAACGGTAACTCGTTATTCGGTTACGATATAATAAAAGTTACGGAATCAGTACTTGTGCAAAATCGTTTGCAATCAATTATAGCACATTGCAATTTATCACATCTTTGTAGAATATTATTTTTTTTCTGTCGTTAATTATCAGACCTGGTCCCATACCTTTGGTCGGTAGTTACCTCTGTATGGAATCACATTCTTGTTTTTCGAACAAGAGCAACGACGGTATACGAGTGTCGATGCCTTGCAGGTTATCCATTAATTTTTTTCCTTTCGACCTATCGCGACGTTTAACCCGTTGCCTTTCCATTAAATGACCGATCCTCGCGACTGTCGACCCTTAACGACGCTGATCCAACCAGCCGTAATCGTCCTGTGATCGATTCTTAGCTTTCGAAATCTCGATAGAACGGCGTGCGCGCGCGGTTTTTAACGATCCGGCGATTCTTCGTTTTCGGCGTGTCCCCTAATTAGAGGGCCACCGTGTGGTTTCTTGGAGCTAATGGAATCCTGAGCAACGATTACCGCGGAGCGGTCAGAGCGGATCGTTTCGACACTTCCGTCGATTATATTTCACTGGTCCCCCTCCTCTTTCCCAATGTTTATAGATTTTTCGTTGTTTTTGTTTCCGTCTAATTCGTTCTGTGAAATTACACACGGTGGTATCTCGTTCCATCGTTATTGTTTGTCCAAACAACGAGTCGCGCGGAAACGGGACTTCGTCCCTCATCGTGTTATTGGACACTTTAAACGAGTGTCGGTGATTAAATGTTGCCGCGGCCGATGTTCGTCGAGTTACGATCATCGGCGAGGAAAAAACGGTAATTACAGCCATTTGTCAGTTTCCAGCTGCCTCGGCCGAGAGGAGGGCCTCCATTGACAAGAGAGGCATCGGGTCGAGAGTACAGCTAATACCAATCATCTCGAAACAATTTCCGTCAATTTACAACTCGCCGGTGGTTTTTTTTTCTCTCCATCTCCTCCCCTCCACCTCTACCCCGGCGCACCGCTCGTCGTTCCCGTTTCTACGTGCCCCGGCGCGTCGATCGACGTTCCACGGCGCTTTCCTTCGAGGCTAAGTTCATACGCTTACATCGTAATCGGCTTATTTCCCACAAAAAGTACATTAAGAACAATTACGCGCATGACTACGGCTACGTGATTAGAGACACGGTCCCGGAGCACTAATACCGCTTCTGATTGTGAGAACCGAGAAGAGACCAGGCAACGTACAAAAACTCGAAGGAATCTGTTATCCCTCATCCATCGAACAATTACTTTCTTTGGGAAAGTCCACCACCGGAGGCCGATTCTTTTTCTAATAATAGGGGGAGGGGAGCTGGAATTCCGTGGAATCATGATACTCCGTTCGGTACGCTAGGAAGAAACAGGTTCTTCTTCTTTACTTTTTTTTTTTATAATAATCGATCAAATAGACACTGCACGCCTGTGATTTTTGTCTCTTAACTTTGATCGGGACTTCATACCATCGAGATCTTGACGAGAACGTTCTATCCGTTGCTCGTTCGTCAATAAACCTTGATTACAATGTATCTAACAAGTTGTCACTTGGAAAATCGCGAGAGTCACGATACGGTGATCAATAATATCGGTGGCGAAACGAAAACAGTTTACGATAATACGACTCGAGCAGTCCATCGGTTCTTGTCCCGATGGCGATCCAGCCGTGATTTAAAAGCCTGGAATATTCTTGCGAGAATAAAAACAAAAAAAACTAAACTATACGCGTCGCGATAAACCAGGCAAATGTCGATGGTTTTCCCTCGGAGCAACTTGTGCTCGACAGCGTTATCGGTCGCGGTTAACCTCACGCGGACTAATCGTCGTCGTCGGACGCCAGCTAAAGAATTAATGAAGCCCAATTAGAAGGAGTAACGGGCGTTGTAATTGCCGACGAACACGCTTTACGGATGATTGAACCGGTGATTATACACGATCCATCCTCTCGATCTATCAAACGCTTTCGACGCTGAACATCGTTTCTTTTGATACCGTTCCGTGGCCGCCGATCAGCGGAGTTTCGTTTTTTTTTATCCACGCACACGGGGTTGACGCGATCTCTCGCTCTACAAAACGTCGCTTCGATAATTATTTCTCGGCAGGGTGATGCTACTCACGGGGACAGGATGTTTATCGACGGTTGTTTTCCCGTTTTCTCTCTGTCCACGGGAAAACACGTCCGCGACTGTTTGAATACGGACGTCGAGCATGGAGGAATCGCTTTAATGTTCGGAATAAACGCGCGTTATCGCGACGTCGACATCCCCGTTGCGGTTTCGTGTTCACGTACCTATATACATATCTAATCTCGCGGGAGTAATTGTCGGTGTCCCGCGTGCACACACGTTGTCCACCTTGCTCGTTCAATCCAATAAAGAATTAATGAAAGCCAATTAGGAGGAGTATAACGCCGATGTAATTGCCGTCGGACACGCTCGCTAGCGCGCCCGCGCGCCACCCGACAATTCTCCCGCGATCAATCGTAGATTTTCATACGACCCCGCGGTTCGCCTACCCCCACGTCGAGCACGACAACGAACAACAGAATCGTACGAGGATTTGAAAAGAATATTTCATACCGTGGACAACCAACCTTTCCTCGTAACTTAGGAAAAAAGGGTAAAGTGTCATTCCTAAACGGGTCGATTCGAGGCGTATTCGATGATTGTCCAACGGTATACCGGTGTCAACGTTCCAAAGGGAAAAAAAATGCCTGGAATACCCGGAATCTCGGCCGCGGCGTCGAACACGGAGAGAAGTTTTTCGGGGCGCGTGTACAAATCGTTTGTAATCCGCTTATGAAGCCAACATTCGTCCTCCACCGAACCCGCCATTGTTGGCGTGTGGGCTCTCAGTGGATGATTCTAGGGGGCGAAGGGTGAGAGAGGGGGATTCACCCGTAGCCAGTTTCACGGCCTTTAGCACGGCGGAGATCCCGACTTTTCGCGCACGACTAATCCGAGAACCGGAAATGATTGGCAACCGTTTAGATCTCGGCGAGGATTAGGAATTCTATAAGAGAGCCCACGGCCGTACCGCCGCCGAGACGAAAGCGACTTCGACTTTTAGCGGTGCTCTTCTCCCCCCTTCTTTTTTTCTCTCTCTTTCTCTCTCCCTGTGCTCGCGCATGCCGAAGGTATGAGTACCTACACCTTGACAAACGAGAACCGGCTGTCAGCGTTTTGACGAGACTATCTGCCCAGGATTAATCCGGTGCTCTCTCCGGATCATCGGGAGCCAGCGCGTCGTCCTGTATGGCGCGACGTCAAAGGGAATCGCGGGCCACCGAAACGGGTATTCTTCGAGGAGAAATGTTCGAAGGGTGTAACGTACATCGAGGAACGTTGCACGCTTGGGAAGGAAATATGTACGATTTGGTATCGCGCGTATCTATATCCCGAGTAACGTTCCGTTTCAATCGGAAGCCCCGTTTTTCGATGATCAACGAAGCACCCCTAGTCGTCGTTTACGAATCGATAGCACACGATTTACGGTTCACCCGTGTGTCGTCGTGGTTGTCACGTAACGAACATCGGGATCAATCCTATTGTTCTTCAAATAGCTGGTGTGTAAAGGTGTGTACGAGGCCGAATCCATCAGGATTTCCCTAAACATTTCTATACATATACACGTCGAGCATTCGAACGACAGTAGCGCGCGCGTCGCGGTGGGTCTGTCGTTGGGATTCGCGCGGTTGCTTCTCCACTGTTTTCTCTTTCTCTCTCTCACGCTTTTAACGAGATTCACGAACGGGAATCCTCTTAGCCGGCTCGTCCCGGCGTTGACAGTGCTGACCTCGCTTTGCACCCACCCTTAAAATGGTAACTTCCACTGTTGTTTATCGCATTCGCAGTCCACGGATCGTAAAGTGGTCGTCCAGACGGTGTACGTATAACCTAACAAGCGAATCATCCGTGAAGAGAACGCGGATCGATCTACGTGCTCGAGTTCCACGGGAGATAATATTGGATATCGAAAGAGGATACCGTACCAGGTAGAACAGAATGGTGCGTTATAAAACGACAATGTCTCTCGATTGTCGACGAAAGATTGCTACGTTTGTTTTTATATTTTTTTATTTCTTTCGTTTCACTGGAAACTTTAACGACTCTCGGATACCTACGCGATCGCACACGCGTATCCCGAAGCGAAGTTAATCGGGTCAGGGGTGCATGGTATTGTTTCAGGTATGGCTGACTATCCGCGAACGCTGGAATAATTAATCATGCACGGTTAATCTAACATCGGGCCGCTTTGTAAACACTGTGGACGGTTTGCACGTGTGTCGGGACTTAGACGAACGATAATACACCACGATTGTGTGCCCACTCTAATGATCCAGTCGTTTATTGTGGATACCGCGCGTAAATCTCACGGACGTTTCACGGCCGGTAATGTGAAGCAAACAAAACCGATTTCACCGGTTCCGCGCTGGATTATCTAATAGATTCATGGAACTGGTCGGCGAATTAACGGATCTCGACGTTCCCATCTACCTTGTCGATAAATATATCGGGTATCATTTCGAACGATCAATGTCCCGATTCTACAAGCTATACCAATTCGAATCTCGCGCTGCGGACGAAGCAAGAAAAAAAAAGAAAAGAAAAAGAACAGAAACCCCATTCGTCCCTGTCACCGCAGTTAATCGTCGCTGCCACCTTTCGTTTGCCGAAATTCCCTTCCACGTAATAGCGGCCAATGCAGTCGCAATTAACACGCGAGCATAGTCACGAACCCCCCGAGCCACCCACACGAACACCAGAGGGGGGAACCGTGTACAAGCGTTTGAGAAACAGGCACAAGAAGGTGGACACGTGTATACGAACCGTCCCACCCCCCTGGAGCCCACCGTTGACGACTGCTTGGAGGCCACTTGGCGAGTCGCTAACACGACTTTTGCGTGACCAGGCCGGCCTTGATGTCAGAAGGGCCGACTTTCGGTGTTGCTAGACCAGGCCACGGGAGTCCATGCGCTGGCAGTACCTTCCATCGACTGTACTATTTTCAATTCTGTCCATTAACGGTGGCCTAATCCTCGAGAACAATTTTTAGGAAATGGTCAAGAAAAACAAAAATGTATGCAATTGTTGTATGCGTAAGGATCTATGGCGATTCACAGACACGATTAAGATAAAGACGATGGAACGTTCTTGTAGAAGATCAGGGGCTCTTATTGGTTTTCAGTCAACGCACCGGACAACATTCGCTTTGCCAATATGTACAAAGTAAATCCGATTTGAAGTTGAAGCAGCAAGTCTAGACCACTTCCCGAGTCGGCTACTCGCAATTAGGGTAAGCTAGCTCTCGTTGTCGTACGCTCCCCTAGTCCACCCCGTGCGGGGTGTGTGTGTGTGTCCTCGTTTCACCCTCTGTCTTGTTCCAACCTTTTCACTGTCAACAACCCCGTCGAGGGCCGTCTCTTCTCGCGATCGAATTAATCCCCCTCAATTCGTGATTGGAGGAAGGGGGATGGATTGTTCTCGATGATTTCCTGTTTCGGTTATTCGCGATTTCGGTGATTTTCCCGATTACAGGTACGTCAACGGGAACGAAAATATCTGCGGTCGCGCGGAACCGTGTAAAACCTACACCGTGTCCCAGCTAATTACACTCGGGACCGATCGCACCGGGGCACAAGTGGCCGTATATATACCTATTCACCGGCCACGCGGAATGCACCCGTGAAATTCGAGAAACGCGCCTCGTTATGCACCCCGCGGAAACCTTAGGCACCGATAATTCGATCTGACAGTAACTCCCGATTGCGTTTTTCCCTATAATGTTTCCACGGTGCGCGACAGATCATTGTACAGGCCGACACTCGACACCACTCTGCGCGCATGTATGTGTGTCCTTATTCCGCCATCGTGATCCTTAAAAATGACCGCGAACATTTTCAGAAATCGAACCGAAACGAACTATTCTAGGTTCTGAAAGCTTATTTTCAAGTCGTCGAGAGTGGTCTCTCGATGATATTCAGACGACAGGTTTTGTCCCCCTTGAAAGTGTCGATATGCAAAGAACCATCGGTGTGACCTGTATACGTTGTACGCTAGACACTAATTTGACATCATCGTTTCGGTTGAGTTTGTTTTCGAAACTCTCGCCGGCAGTTTGTTCTCCCTCCCTACCCCCCGGGGTGACTGCAAATAGAGTGGGCAGGCAATAAAACGTTAGCCCTATAACATTATCCCCCCTCGGTGTACTCTGCCCCCGAAAAGGTGGCGACACGGTAACACAATACAGAAGAGGGGTCAGATTCCTACCCCTTGACGGGGACCGCCGCCGCCCTTCTGCCACAATGCAGAGAGGGGTGCGTGCACACGGCGGCGAACTATGAAAGGATAGCCCCGTACGACATGGGGCCAAGCTGGTAGGTGTGACTGGAATTGGAAAAAGTAAATTCCTTCGCATCCTGAACGATTTTGACCTTTTCTCTACCCTCTTTTCGATATACATCGATATTATAATAGACTCACTGGAATATTAGAAATAAAGGGAATGTAATAATCATAGTTAGGGGTATGCTACTTACAGTTTCTTGTATTTTATTAACACTCGAACTATCGACGACAAACGCGTATCTATTTCGATCGGTCGACAGAACGTGACAAACTTTTAAAAATTTACAAATTTATAAATTAACTAGACGAATTTCATATCGTAATAAAAGTTGCGAAAGATCTGAGAAAATGTATTGTCGTAACATTTTAATCATCGTTATAAGAGTGTACTGAGAAGTCATATTACCGACGGAAGAGGTATTTTGTAGAAACAAAATATACTCGCAAGAGACGATCGTTTATATAACCGAGAGACCCTGGGGTTGATCGTGAACCGTTCAATCGAGGTCCTACTGTATATTCGAAGCGTCACTTTATCGGTACAATCGCCCTCGCTTCCGCAGCTGTGCGAGAACAAATTGAAAAAGAAAAACATACACTAGTCTTTCGATCAGACCGCAATGGTGCACGATTACGTCAGTGGTAGCCTCGAGTCAGCCGGACAGATCGTAAAAAACTTGGATATAATAAAAAGTTTTGCAAACAGTTGCCTCGCGTTGCTTTATGACCGACGCAACCGGGCAGAAATGGGTGGAAAGGAGCAGGGTAGGAAACGTGGGGGGTAGGTGGAGCGGGCAGCGGTGGCAGAAGGGTGAAAAGTCCGTGTCGGTTCCTCCACCATTGTGTGTCTCCCCGGTTGAGTCGCGATTTTCATTTGCTTATTGCTTTGTTTCGCCGCGCTGGCACACCGGCTAACCGCCCCCCTACCCTCTGTGCAGGTGTGTGTTTTTACCCGCAAAGCTGGCGCAATGCCGTTAACATTCCACGGAATGTAGATGTAAAAAAGAAAGCCTCACGTAACAATCCGCAATAAAAAGCGCGGAGGCGCGCGGGAGGCTGCACGATCGCGGTCGGCGGTTCCTCGATGGGAACGGGCACGAAGCGTCTGCGTCGTCGGATTTCCGATTTCTTAATTTCCCCCTTTGAAAAACTCTTTGTTCGACGGTCCTCTATCTATCTTCCCCTTCATTTTCTGTCTCTCGTCTATGAATTTCAAGATTAAACGTGAGAGGACGGGAAGCACGATTTCTTCTCGATGTCGTTACACGAGGGGTACGTTGCAAAGCGTCCGTCTCGAAACGATCGTTCGACGCTGATACGTATTTCTCTTGTTTTTCATTCTCTCCGCCAGATGAAAATGTAACCTGGAATGCTTGGGAACGCACAGTTTACGACTGTTAATTGACGCCTCCTGAACCGCGACTGGTATAGATCGTGGACAGGATAAGTTTTGACATACCCCCGTCGTCGTTCCTAATTACAGAGCTGTTGTAACCCCCGTACGAATAATAATCCTTGGCGACTACGTATATACGTAGTCGTATAAACGATTAAAATTTTACAGAATCCATGGTGCAACTATCCGATTCCGTATCTCGGAGCTGCAATTTTGATTTTAATCAGGTATTCCAGTGGAACGATGAAAATACGCGTGGTTGCTCTCGGCCAGGACGTGCAAGAGGTCCTTCGAGTGTAGCGTTCAGGTCCCCCTTGCTGTAATCGCTTGTACATCCTGCAGGTGTCGCGTTTCGTTGTAAAACAGGCAACGTTTGGCGTGAACCCCAGTCGAAGACGATACCTGCCCGGTCCGGGTGACGTGGTTACGTCCATGGTTGGCACTAATTGCGGCAGCGAATAATTGCTCGATAAACATCCTGTTAATCTCACTTTTATGTTCCATACATTGTACCGCGTCGTTGCCTCGTAGCACGCGAGGCCCTCGTTTTCCGTCTCTCTCTCTCTCTCTCTCTCTCTCTCTCTCTCTCTCTCTCTCTCTCTCTCTCTCTCTCCCTCTCTCTCTCTCTCTCTCTCTCTCTCTCTCTCTCTCTCTCTCTCTCTCTCTTTCTAGCTCGTGACGTGAAACACGACAATTTTCATTGGTGCATACACTCCGTGTATCCGGTGTCTGACGTCGTATTTCTGACGACTATTGTAACAATTACCCGTACGGACGTAATTAAAGAAACGCAACTTCGTCGTACAATCCTCTCTACCCTTCCTTCCTTTCGACCATCGGGTTCGTTAAAATGCTCGGCTCTCGTTAAAATTTTGAAAAAGAATCCTCGCGAATAAACGCGATTCTATCTCGTGGGCCGGAATTATTATGGATCGTTCTTGGAGTAAGTTCGCGGGCTGACCGATTTCTTCGGTGGAGAAGCTGCGCGCAAGAAGAGGAAAGTTCGGTCGAGGCCGCCGTATGTCTCGTGGCAACCGTATGATGTACGATGTTTGTTCGGAAAGTATCTCGGTCGAGACCGAAAGAAAAACTGGATGAAACTCCGTGGCATTATGTAATGGAAACAGGTGGCGAAGTTGAAAGAATAATGTCTGGTGACCAGAAGAAAAAAAGGAAGCGTAGGTACCTCGAGAGATGCTTTCAGGAATCCTCTTCTGGATAGGTTCGTGGAAGTGTTCTCGCGTGTCGCGAAGACTCGTGATTCATTCCACAAAGCATGTTAATTCCAGCGAGCATTTTTCTCCTCTAAACTCGTGTACTGTTTCGATTCCATCGCGGATCACACATCGCGGAAACCGTTTTCCCCGAATCCTCCCTTTTCAGAAGCATCGGCTCCCATTACACGTCGAGGCAAAGTGAAACACACAAAGCGTGGGGGGAGGAGGAGACGGTCTCGTAAATACGCCGCGCGCGAGCTCACGGATAAAGCTTCGAACCGGGTGGTACGTGCTGTGCAAGTAAGCGCTGGAAGAAACCTAGAAAACGTACTTTTCCACGGGAAGAGAGGGAAATAAGAAGACGAAGGAAAAGGAAAAAAAAAGGTAGCACCGAGGGAAGACGACTGTTTCGCGATGGTTCTCGAGTTACTTGAAACTCTCTGCGGGTGGGGATGTCGGGGGGTGGGTGGGGGGCGGTGGAAAAAGTTCCAGTCCAACGTCTTGGAAGTGTCTAAAAAAGAGAAACTCCGTCGGTTGAGACCCGGGACTCTAAGTGTATCACATAGTAAATTTAGTTTTCCAACCTCCGTTTCCACCGCGCCCCAGGCCCCCCACCCACCTTTTTCTCCCTCCCTCGTGGCTCGACCTCCAGCCTCGAGAGTCGACGCTGTCTGCGATGAAATTCCTTCCCCGTGCCTTTCCTGAGGGATCGTCGGCCATCTTTGCCAATATGGCGGACCCAGGTCCTGGATCCGTTCGAGCGAATCTGGCCGATCAAACGGAGGCTAAGAGCCACGCTTTCGTTCGAGTTAACTCAATCCTACTGGGCTCTCTACCACCCACCACCCCCAACCACTCCCCAGACCTACCCGTTGTGCTATCTCCCTCAGGTTTCTATCTTCTCGCACACCTACTCCGTCTTTTTCTAGACTTTCCGCGTCGTTCTCCCCTGCTGTATCCCTCCAGGTTCGGTCCGCGCCACCCACGGACCGTTCCAATCGATGAGCTCGCGACAACGGCCCTTTAGATACTTTTAGAAGCCCGCAGAGCATCTCCTTCCTCCTCCAAAGGGGGTTGCCACCCCTGATCGGTCCCCTGACGGGATTGCCTTGAGCCGAAAGAATCTTTTGCTGTTTCATCGGGGGGGTGGGGGAAGAGACACTCTCTATCCGCTTGAATTTCACCTGAAATAAGGTACAGGTACGTGTACCTACTCGATTTTCATCCCAAGTTCTCGGTCGGTGGAATACATACTAGCAATCCGTTTCGAACTCTTAACTATGGCGATAGAATAACATTACAACGGGATTCGAATACGTTACGAAATTTCCACGTGGATTTGAATACCTTTCGATCGTCCACCGTAGACCGTGTGAATGATTTTTCTCTGGGTAGATGTTTCCAGGGGCTAGAAAATTGCGTTTCTACGAGCCACCGCCCGGGCCGCGATGGAAGAAATAAAAGGAGCGGCGTTAACGAGATTCGAGGGGGATGAACCGGGGACACGGGCCGTGGATTGGCGTGCGTACGTGAGTGTCCCAGCGTCAGATTTGATCCGGGTAGAACCAGTGTACGTTTGTGTGTGTGCCTCCGCGTGTGTATGCGTGGCGGCGAGGAGAAGCGCAACTTGCCGACGTGTATATCGGGTGTAATCGGTTTCCTCGGGGAATCCCACCCTCTCCGTGGGTGCCGGCGAACATGGGGGGGTATAATTTGCGGCGTCTCGACGCGGCTGCGTGGTCCAATCCGCGATACCAGCCAATCGGCTCACGGCTGCGCGATGCTCCGACTGAGAACAAAAGGATCTCCGCCGATAGAGAGGCGGCCGCGATATCGTCCATGCGGGGACCAGCAAAAACCCAGAGGCACCCGCGCGCCGGCATCGATTACTTCCCCCCTACGGGGCGCAATAAAGCCTCTCTCTTCTCCGACGAAACTTCGTCCTCCTCCCCCATCCCTCACCCCCGCCCATTCCCGAAACTTGCATGGAGAATCTCTGTGTTTACTGTTCGCCGTTAGGGAAGGAGGCTATTGGTTGACCTCCAAGGGTCGTATGCAGGGTGTATCACGGAATACAAAGCACTGCTAATCCGATCTCTCTTTAACTCCCGTGCCCGTCCCAGTTTCATCGGGTATTTTAACCGATTTAAATGATGAAAGTAGTTACAGTCTCTGGAAGACTCGATCGTTCTCGTAGACGTTGGAGAATGACTCGAGGACCTTTCATGAAGTCGTGTAATAAAGAACATTGCTCGGATTTCCAAACGAGAATTTAAAACGAATGTTCACCGGCTTTTCCAGGCGGCAAAGAGGACGACCCGAAGAGCTCCTCGTCCAGCACGCTGAGCTCCGCGCAGAGCAAGAAACAACGCAAGGCCAGGACCGCGTTCACGGATCATCAGCTGCAAACGTTGGAGAAGAGTTTCGAGCGACAGAAGTATCTGAGCGTGCAGGACAGGATGGAATTGGCGTCGAAGCTGCAGCTGACCGACACCCAAGTCAAGACGTGGTACCAGAACAGAAGGTAGGATTAAAAATCGCGTGGAAATTTATGATATAGATACACACCCACGGTTCGACGGATTACGGCTGTCCCACGGTGACAATAGGGGGACGGTGGATAATCCCGAAGAATAATAAACAACCCCCTCGCGACAGACGAGACGACACCCAAGACACATTAATAGGTTTCTCGAGACAGACGACGCCGGTCGAAGAATACACTCGTCGAACAGGTTGCGTGTATAAACAGACTCGAAGTCGAAGTACAAATTGTTTAACCCTTTCGTTGCGACAAATTCAAACGTAATCGACGTGTGGCGTATAGTCAAACTTTTCGTTAGTGACAACTGGACTGCGGATATTTATACAAATATCAATTTTAGGGGACTGATTTAGAAAAATTGCGAATCTAATAGAGTGTTTGTTTCGATAAGACTTCTTTGGGATTCATCAGAAAATAATAAACTTGGTAAATTTTATAAAATGTCCACCGCTACTCTGTTTTAAACGACGGTGTATGCGATAATTGCATAAAATCTGAAAATTCACGCGGTGATCGGTAATTGCAACAGTGTGCTTTTATAAATCATGCCAATACCAAGCGCGTTTGTGGTTTGAACGCCTGCAGGCTCCAACAGCGTACTCCGAGCAAAATTTCAGAATGTTTATAGGCGGCAACAGCAGCGAAAGGGTTAACAGCGATCGGGTAAACGCCGAGTCGGACTTCTTCGTGCTTGAATGGGTCCCCGAAAAAATGAGGGGAAGCACAAATAAGTGGGCGAAGCAAAAACCATTGTTCCGGCCATTTAATAAAGCCCGTCCCGTGAGAGTCTCTGAAAAGAAACGTTGTCTGGTTGCTGCTTACAAAAGAACGCGCGAATCACCGTGTTCCCGGGCGACGCATCGCCCCTGATAAATGAAAACCGGGGGTCTTTTGAATGGAGAGGAACTGAAGATTGACTCTGTAAACGCCGCGGCTTGAAAGGAACGATAAGAAACCGATCGTGAAAAAGAGGGCTGATCGATCGGACGGGGCCGTCGGTCGACATTTTCGTTACTTTGTGCATGTCAATCCGCGCGCGCGCGCGCGCGCAGGGAGATGGCTCCTCGTCATGGACGCGGAGAATCGTGGGCCGGGGCCTCGGTCTTTCGTGACGGCGCGTAACGAATCCGTAAATGGAAATCGCGGTGGCCAACAAAGGCGCTGTTTACGTGGTTAAACGCAAGAGGATCACCACAGACCTGGTTCTCCTCGGACCGGAGTATCTCGAGAGTCATGTAACCTCTTCGGGGCTTGGGTCTTCGGGCGCAAACATCGGTAATCGCGGTAGCGTGAACGATCGTTTAAAAAACCGAGAGCCAGGCCCAGTAGGTTTTTGTTCGTGACCGTTCATTTTTACACGTAACGGAATTTTTGCACTGTCTCGAACTGGAATTCAGATTTTGGCAACTCGGAATGTTGGATTGCACTTGGTTTCATTCAAGACTGATAAAGGATTGGAAATTCGTTTCTTTTTTAAATACGGGGTCATGATCGAGCCTTTTAATCTCGATGAGCAAAAGAGGGATTAGGTTAGACGGTGGTAGAGTCGATTTCAGGGATCCTCAGCGGCATCCTTTGTGCCCGAAGAGGTTTCTACCGAGTCATTCAGTGGCGCCTTGCAATTCCGTTCCTGTCGATACCTCGTGTCCACCTATATTTCCCTCGATCATCACGCTTGTTAGTCACGAGGATCCTGATGGTTGGGATCCACCGAGGAAAATTAAAATCGCGCACAGAGGATTCTCTTTTCGGCAACGCTTCGCCACGCTCTAGTCTACAAAGAACGTTCCTCTGTCCTAGGGTGTAACATTTCACTCTACAGCTTCTTTGGTCCCGTTAGCGACCCCCCTCCCTATAGCATCTCGCGGGATCTTCAACGATAGAACGAGAATTTCTAATCAAAAGGTGATTCAATTAACATTAGACTGTGTCGAGCCTTGCATTTTAATCCTCGGCCATTGAAATACCTTACAGTTAGGCAACGCTACCCCTTTACCATCAAATCATCGTGGACACTGCAAAGACCTGGGACAGGCAGTCTCATAGAAAATATAAATTTCAAAAGAATATTCAAGCACAGAGCTCGAGAGAGCGAAGACGGCGAGGAAATTAGTTTCTCGATGCTACAAACGGGTCCGAGAGAGAGAGAGAGAGTGGGCTGGTTGTGTCCGCCGGAAGACGGTTCATTTTCCACGCTGGAATTTCCGTCGAATTTTCGTGAAACGACCCATCCGCCACGGGGAACGGCTTCACGCCAATTTTCAACCCCGTCTTTAAACCGGCTTCAACGTTCTTAGGGTGATTAGCCCCGTTCCCGGAACACCCGCGACTCCGGTGACTACGCGACTTTCACGGCCGTTTCAGTTTGGACAAGCGGCCGATCAAAGAAAGGCGAATCGTTAATGAGGATCTGGAGGGGGGGGGCGGGGGAGACCATAGTGGATGCGCCACCGTATAGGCATGGCCGGAGAACGGAAACAGGGGAACCAGAGGAGGGCAAGAGACCCGTTCCCGCCTAAAACCGTGCCATTAGACTGTCAATTACGTGGCGAGCGAACGGTCGTAATGACAGACGCCGACGTTGTCAGCCGGTTGCAACCCCGGCGGAGAGGACCGTGCGGCTGCATTTCGGTGGCTCGATTTTTCAGGTCTAATTGCAGACGCTGCTCGTTTCGCTGCCGTACCCGCCGCCGTTTCACGCTTTTATCGGCCGGGCTAGTTCGTGATTCGCCGTCACACACGCGAGTGAAACGATCGATCCATGTGATCACGCTATATCGCGTTCACCGGGTAGGCAGTAGAACCAGGGAACCGACCAAGGGTCGAACCGGATTAATCAGAGTCGACTACGATGGGACAAACGACCAAGAGGTGTGTGTATACGCGTGCCATGATTATCGCCGGTTTCGGACCCAGGGATATACCAGAAAGGACCCGGCTAAAGAGACCGCAAAAACCCCCGGGAAAATTAGTGACGCTCCTGTCCGTCGGGTTCTTAAGTGCCCGCTTAAACTTTTGTTGCTCCGTACACGGTGATGCTGCTGCTACTGTGGCTGCTGCTGCAGTGACTAGGCGCCTTTTGCGCGGAGGCGCCGACCACACCTCGGGCGCCACGCCGACGGATTTCGTGTCCTTTTTCTCCGAGAATCCACCCCTCTCCCCACTGGAGGAGAATCACGCTGTTTCACCGGGGACGAACGGTTATAAACCTTCCCCCTCCGATGCGTGTCATTAATTCCTCGTTACGTTTTCCCACCCCTACCCCCATACCGTGAAAGTTAAGTACCGCGATTAAGACCACTTATTCATCAACATGGAAAAATTTCCATCGAACTCGAAAAGCCGCGAACGACGAAATATCGGCGGAATCGATCCGGTTAACGAGGCTATCCACGTGGGTAAACGTAGAAAAGGAAAAACCGGATGGAAAGGGAGCCCCCCCCAGGTAATGAACGCCTCCAGTGGATCGGTGTTTAGACGCCTGCTCGGAATAACCGTTTAACGCCGCGCGAACTTCAAGTCACGGTGATTTTCTTTCGCGGCCGTAAAACGTGCTTTCCTCGGAATCGATCCACGGCTAGGAAAATTACGCGTGTTCGAACCGCGATTTAAAATCTTCCGGACGGTTTTTCCACGTAGTTGCCGCCCCCGGTTGGACGAAGCGTGCGCTAGGACTCGGTTATTTCGCAGTCATTAGGCTTACGTTACGTTGCCCCGCGAGCAGGTCGTCCCTACTTACCTACAGGCTAATTGCGTACACGACCGTGGTGTCCAGAGAGGATTAGGGAGAGAGACAGGTATCGCCTAAGCGTGTGCCACACGCTCTCAGTCTTTAGACTCAGCGTATGTATACTTACACAGACGGATTCTAATGAAACGTGGCGCTCGCGCGGTCGTGTGCTCGTTTATGTAATTCGTGATGGGCTTATCCGTACGGACACGTTAGATTTATGCGTTCCGTGGCGGATTTATCGCCGCCACCCCGGCGCGCACGCGGGGGAAACCTTAGCACCGCAATTAGCTCGAATATCCACGGCCTTAACCCCCCCCCCCCCATCCGTACGACATGTATTTCGCGGACGTCATTTTATTCGGTTAATGAAATTTCCAAGCTAAAAACGTAGAAAAACGATCGATGTATCCTCATAGTAGACTGAACGAACGATAAGGCATTACAGTAAATGTTCGATTAACGCCCAAAAGTTATCGTAGAAATTGTGTCAATTCGTGAATTACATTTCGGACCGAGCCTCCAGTGTTGAACCCTCTTACCAGTGGAGACGAAGCAAAAGTGCATTTCACGTAGAGATCTCTCCGAGCAGTTATCGAGAATTTACTGTAACTGGTAAGGTTGGCGGAGTAACGAGAAGGTTAATTGTTCGCGAATGAAACTGAATGAAATCGACAGGGTAGGGGGAAACCGAGTCATCGTTGAAAATGGAATGGCTTGGAGGGGATGATATTGTGTAAGAAGCAGTGTGCTCGATTGCGAGAAGGGAGATCGGAGCACCGCGACGTAGAGGCAAAAGGGGGAGGAGCAGCCGCTCTCTCGGTAGCGATTTCAAAAAACGTAAGTCGAGCTCTGGAAAGCAGCATCGAGCTACCGCATAATACTCTAGAATTACGAGTCACGTCCCGGGGGCAGGATTCTCTCGCACGCACACGTTGAATACTCCGGTGGAAGTGCTTATGGGATGAGGACGCTGGGGCGCGTACACATGGAGGACGCGACTCGCATGATGACAGTCGTGAAAAAAACAGAGGCGTAAATGCTCGGGGGTATCGTCGAACGAAGAGAATAATTAATCCTTCGTTGTTGCCCTACGATTAATAAATAAGGAAAGATACGTTAAGTCTCGTTTAAACGAAACCACCAATATGGAGTAATGATCGCGAGCAAAATGAAGAGTTTCGCGCTCGTTACACGGTATCATCAACTCTACGTACCTACGCTCGAATACTTTACTACAAGACAATCTAAAAGCGATAAGTCGTAGACCCGGATGATTAACTCTAGAGGATTACACGCGTAACGAGTCTCCGCGTGGCGACGCCGTCGAGAGATAGCTTGCCGTTAACGCACAGGGATGAGCAAAGAAGTTAATGGTCAAAGAGAGTTCTCGTTCTGTCGCAAAAGGCGTTCCACGCGCATTGTTACGTTGCCTATTTTCCTTAATTACAGAATTAATTGTCGAAGACAGCCCGAGATAATCCGTGGAGAAAGTACTCGTAAATATAGCAATTACGACGGCGCGGTGGATTGAAGTTACACTTCCCGTAGTGGCGAACGCGAGGAAGAACCGAGCTACTACGCTCGGAAAGGCGATCTGTTAATTAGAGCCTCGCGCGTGCAAAACATTTCCATTGAAACAGTAAATTAGGTGCAAATTTTACCGCGGGATCGAGGAAAAGAAACTGTCGGGAGAAATGCAGAAAAGAAACCGCCGGTTTTTCCTTATACCCCCCTCCCCCTTGTTTTTCGCCGGTTTTTGCGGCGGTGGCGACGCCGTGCACAATATGGCGACATCGCTAACACGTTGTGCGCGATACGTCGGAATCGTGAGAATCCCGGGCCCCGTTGTTTCTTGAGGCTTCTCGACACCAGCCGGAAGAACACACGAGCTTCCCACGCCTCTAGTAAACCGCTTTATAACGGATCGTCTTGATTTCTCGGCTAGTCAAACGCGCTCGTTTCGACGAAGGATCTTTTTCCCCTGTTCAACGTTCACCAACCTGCCCCTCCTCACTCTCTCTCTCTCTCTCTCTCATTCTTTTCTCCATGGTCACCTCGTCCCGCCTCATCGTAGCAGCCGCTCTTTCTCCCCAGGTCGTCCGCGACGTGATTCGAGAAAAATTCGTGTCACGAAACCTTCTCGGTGCCGGTGATCTCGTGTTACGATTTCAAGTACACGCCGTCGCGGAATTTCACGAAATAGCTAGAAAAACGAGGCTAATCGGCAGTCCCGCGATAACCGGCCCCCAGGAGGGTCGGCGAGGGGATTGTTCGCGGCGTATAACGATCTATTTGCATGCGCTTTTGTCGGCCCATAATGCGCCCTGTAATACACGAGAGCGTTCGGTTTTCCCGTCTAAAAATACGAACTAGCGCGGTAATTTCGCCTCGTGAAAGCGGTGGGCTCGAATCGCGATTTTCTCGGCTCGTTACCCGCCACCCTCCATGGATCACAATTTTCGTAGATTTGTTTATCTTTAACGGGCGTGTGCAGAGCCGTGGTTCGCGGAACCAGGTTAAAATCACGGGGAACTGTTATGTAAATTCGTCTCTGGCCGGCCTGAAATACTTTCCGCGGCTTCTTTCACCTTCTTCCCCTGTGTAGAACTTTCTCTATTTCGAATGGTTACTTTCCATTTATGTTCTTCGTTTCGTTTGTTTTAATTCCGGTGCGCTCACTGTTTTGTGTCGTGCCCTGTGCACTCCGAGAACTGGTCCCGTTTGTAATGGTAGTAATTGTTGGAGCAGGGTAAGAAAAGAACATAGGGCAACGGTTCAATAAGTTCACGTATGATACAGTACTTTGGAACTCGTTTTATCGACACGTGTTATTGATACGGCTGTCTTTTTACGACTGTACCGTATATCACATTTGAATTTCACGATTACAGTTAATTTTGCGGTTGGATTCTACATTGCCGACATTAATAGTAATATACGGCTGGGTGATACGCAGCCAGTCAGCCAGTCGGTCGCACAGACACCGATCCCGTGGAACATGTGTCCCAGTCGTGGAGTCAGTGAGGCGAGTAATAATTTAAAAATATGTCGCCCTATTCACCGCTACTTTTTCTCTGTCTCTGTCGCCATTATTATCGCGACCGAGGCTCTGGCAGCTTGGGTGCATTAGTGTCGCGCGGGGCTTGGTAACCGCAAAACCACCGACCAGTCTCAACGACCATTATAAATGCATTAACTCTCTCTCTCTCTTTCTCTCCCTCCCCTCGTCGATGTTGTCTGTCCTCCCCCTTTCAACCACGCATCGGTCGCGTAATTTTCATTCTTTTTCTTGCGTATCCTTCGTTGATTTAAGTAAACTGCGTCCCATAACTCAGGCCCCGGTTAAACGCTCGACATTGTCGGGGGACGGAAGGTTTCGTTCAAGAAACTCACCGAAGAATTCACGACAACAAGAGCAAGAGAGATAGATAAAGGCTTCGATCAAGGTAAAT
The DNA here is from genome assembly GCF_001272555.1 of Dufourea novaeangliae. Classification (NCBI taxonomy): domain Eukaryota; kingdom Metazoa; phylum Arthropoda; class Insecta; order Hymenoptera; family Halictidae; genus Dufourea; species Dufourea novaeangliae. The sequence goes on along the minus strand of NW_015374045.1, from coordinate 350,678 downwards.
CTCACCGAGAGTCACGCGGAACAACAACAGTCCCCCTCCCCCTTGGCCACCCGTTCCATCGTCTCTGAAAAGTCGACGATCATTAAGCACCCGATGGAAGCGATCGTTACAGTTTCTTAACACTTCTCTGCCCCTCTACATCCCCCTTTTCACCCTTGGTTGTATTCGAGCAAGATCGAAGCAGCCCTCGGGTACCTCTCGAGAACGATAAATCAATGACTCTTGCTCTTTCCGCCACTACTTCCGACCCCTTGCGTTCTCTTCTTGCTCTCTCTCTCTCTCTTTTTCTCGCAATTTCTCCCTTCAGCGGTTATTCAATGCCGATACAAAGAGCCGGCAGGGCAATTAAGGGTGTTTTAGAGTGGCTGCACTCGAAAATGACCGGCGCGACCCCTAGTCGACGGTGGGGGTATTAAAAAACATTACTCATCACATAATCGCACGAGTGGTTTTCATTGCAACTTGTCGTTTCCCGTCCTCTCATCCTTTCCCTGTCACTCTCTCCCTCTCTATCACTCTCCACCGTGTCTCGTTCTCTTGTGACTGTGCATCGGCCGGGTCTCCTTTTCTCCGGCGTGCCAGCAGAAAAATGAGAAATGATCGTGGCTCGATTCACAGGGCCCCTGTTTAAAATTCATGAACGATTTTACTGCTACCCCACTCCCCACCTCTATCGTCGACCGTCACAAAAGCCCGAGAGCAGGGGGGCATATCGCGAGAGAGTGGCCCACATTTTCGACGATCCGCACCGTTACCGTGCGAGAGAGAGACAACTGAAGAGGTAGGAAGGGGGGTGGGGATATGCACCCCCTGAAATATATTAATTGTCGAATTTTCCGTGCGAGTTGCATATCCGTTAGAGCCGCTTTGTCCCTTGCCAGCCACGGATCTCCTGATTATTAATTACCTGACAACGAACTCCATCCCCCCCTCTCAACCCCTCTCGTCCACCGTCCAGTGAAATTCGCGGCGGCCTCGTTTCGAAGGGTTATAGTCACGGATTTTTTTTTTTCATTTTAATTTTTCATCCCACGCTGCCGGTTTTTATGGAAAAACGTAACGAATGTCCCTGCAAGCGGTCGACGGGGACACTCGCTCGTTAATTATCGTCCCGAATTCCACGAAACGAGCACGGAGGGGGGATCGTCGGCCTTTTAATCGAGAGAGGGTGGCCGTGTAGCCGCGGAGCTGATTTATCATCGGGATAATCGCGACGTTTGACGACGGCCAGTCGACAGGCTCGGTTGGCCGATATTTTATTGGCGATTTCGCCCTGTGCCAGCTCGTCGCCCTTATCGGAATTTTCTAATTACTCCGCCGCCGGTTAATTATCGCACGGGCGAATCGAGTGATTGGTCGATCGATTTATTCGGACCGTGAAGCCCGATTAAACGGGGATCGTTTACGCGTATAACCGGCGTTAATTACAGGAGCTTCGACCGCAATCCAAAAATTATTTCTTCGTCGAGTCCGCCAAAGGCCACACGATATCGGGCTTTTTCTTTCCCTTTTCCACGTTTCCTTTTTCTCTTCTGTTTTCTATCCACGATTTACTGTTCCATCCGCGGACAATAAAGCGTAACATTACGTTTACAGTAATAACAAACGCGTAATGCTCTGTAACTCGAGCGAGAGAACTAAATCACAACGTGTCGCTTTGAAACATCAGACTGGCAATTCTCCTCTCCGCTCTTGAATAATTGCACGCCGCGCAACCAGTTGCGTAATTGATCCAATTGAAATACCATTATCATCCTGCTCTATCTCTCTTGCAGCCTTCTCTCCGTGTAATCGGAATTTCCACGGAGAATCTAGGGTTCGAGAGATTCGTTCTCTTGAAATGCGACGAATAACGAAACTTTTCCGGGAGCTGTTGCTTTCTGATCAATTGGAGACGCGCACAGTGCAAAATTCGTTATTATTTCTCATCGACTGGTCGATTTCCTTCTCCTTTATATTCGACTCTCAAAGTTGTCTCCGGCCCTGCCATTGGTCGATACCAGACCCCGAAACGGCATATCTCACGCGCGTCTAAGGGCGACTTCGCGTTCCCAGGCGAGACGTAGGAAGCGGCGCGCGTGGCATGATACGCGATGATTAGGCAGCGAAACTCCACGGGCTATTTGTTAGTATAATAAGCCCTCCGACAGTGTGGCCAACGTAACCACTTGCCGGCACGCCACTCCGTTTTAACGTAATTGTCCCAGATCGAGATTTACATACGTAAACGGAGATTGGAGAGAGAGTGAGAGAAAGACCGGGTGAAGTCGAGGATATTCCGGGAAATTGCAGGGAGCCATGAACAGTTTTTTGGTTTGACCCTGAATACCGTTGGAATTTTCACGACAATCGGATGCGAATAACGACTGCTAACGTTTAGGTGGACAGACTAGAAAGAGTATTTTTTCGCAGCATGCCCCTGAACGATATACAGTAAATCCTCTATGAGCGTTCGAAGGCTTCTCAGCACTGATAGTGATCAAGCTTGAAGTTCTGAAGTCAATGATATTTGTTTCAGCCGCATATGGTCATTAATTTATGAAATATTTCAAGTTCGATGTCGTGGAGCCTTCGAACACTCATCGAGGATTTCCTGTATAATACATCAATACGTCTTAACGATTCACGCTATATCGTCATTCTGTATGATCTTTTACACCGAACCAAGTAGAATCGAAGCAAGATTGATAAATTCTTTTCCCCCGTTGATTTTTCCAGAACGAAATGGAAGAGACAGACGATCGTTGGGTTTGAGATGATGGCCGAGAACAATTTCGCGGTGGCGGCGTTCCAGCAGCTGTACGGAAGCGCCGCGGCCGCGGTACCAGCGCATCCTGCCGCGGGACGATACTGGCCGTACCCGAGTGCCCACGCGTTACCAACCAACGGACTGTTCTATCAGCAAACATCGGCGGCGGTTACACTACAGAAACCTTTGCCGTACCGTCTCTATCCACCGACGATGATACTTGCACCGGGACCCAGCAATCCGCTGGGCTCTTTGACGGCTAGCTCAAGTTTGTCGAATCTGAGCAATTATTACAGAGACAGTCCGGAGATGGGCGACGGACGGGAGAGGGAGACGATGGAACGTTCCTCGAGGCAAAGGGACCGAAGCAAAAGTCCAGCGTTGCGGGACAGATCGCCGTTGCGAAAGGACGAAAGACTGTACGCGCCCACGATGGTTCAAGCGGGTTCGAGCAACAATCTAGGCACTCTCACAGCTAGCTCCAGTTTATCGAACTTGAGCAACTATTACAGAGACAGCCCGGAAGTGGCGGACGGCCGGGAACGAGAGAACAGAGCAGCCACGAGACAAAGGGACCGAAGCAAGAGTCCCGTTTTAAGGGATAGATCCCCTCCAATGCGCAAGGACGATAGACTCTATCCACCCACGATGCTCCAACCGGGACCCAGTAACACCATAGGATCGCTCGCGTCGAATCTGAGCAACTATTACCGAGACTGCTCGGATATAATCGACGGAAGGGAGAGGGAGACTATCAGCAAGGTCAGACAGAGGGACAGGAGCAACAGTCGCGATGGATCGCCGTTGCGGAGGGAGGACAGCCCTCAGAGTATAAGAGCGGACAGCGACGAGGAAAGTATACACGATATCTAGGACAGAGATGTCCAGGGATCTGTAGAGCGCTGTAACGTCGTGGTCGACGACGTTTCAATTTCGACTCGGGAGTTCGAATAATGTGTCCGAGACAGTAGAACGGGAAACCCTCGTGACGCGTATTCGGAATCCTTCCATAACGGAGCAAAGCTAGACGGTTTAGAATCGTCGTTTCATCGAGCAGTTTAGAGTCCAGTGTCCTGGAGTCAAGGTACGATTTCGAAGCAGAAGAACCTTGTCGGAGTCATTCCCGATTGTTGCGTATGTTACTAAACCGGCCGATTTCACGAGGTGGAACTGGAGAGGAAGTGACACGGCAAACGGGACATCCGGAGTTTCCCAGATAATGAGAATGCGCGAAGAGGAAGCGCCGTGCGGTTAACCAGAGCTCTCCGTGATTCGAACGTTTAGTGAACCATGCGCGGCGGCACGATGTATGCGATTAAACAGGAAGATAAAATAACTCCCACCAGTCCCGGAGAGGATCATCGGAGGCACCAAGTGACTCTATCGATTCGGAGCCAGAGAAAGGAGAAAAAAAGATCGAACACAACCGGAAGGGGATTTGTTCGCCGCCACGGATCAGGAATCGCGTGCGGACGGGTGAACAGTGAGATTTCGATCGGTAAAAGGTCGTCACTTTCCACGGTGTAAATAAAAAAAGAAAAAAAAAAAAGAAATTGTTCGCCCGTGTTCGAGGGGGGAAACGTAAACCATAGGTTAGAGAGCTAGACGCTCTAGACCTGGAATCGAGGACGGTTATACGGTCGCGCCAGGATACGAGCCAATCGCGTACGAACGCGAATATACAATTAATATGACATTAGGGGGGACCTGCCTGCGGGGGAACGAAATCTAAAATGACACGAAATTACCGCGCAGGGTCGCCCGTTCAAAAGAAAAAGAAACGTTGGAAAAGAGGGGACACGATGGGCGAGACAGCTCTCGATCCCTGGCGAGCGGGCCCCTGAACTATTCAAATGGTCGAGCGTATCTCGTTGGTCCCCGACGTAACCGACAGTTTGCTCGATCTTCCGAGTGAAATACGCGAAGAAATTGACCGATCGCCTGTTGTAAATACGATACACGACTTTTCAGCCACGCGATTCGTCGCGGTCAGTGTCGACACAATCGTACTTTCACGTTCGAACGATGGAATTGTAAATAGCTACCGCGTGGTGATGCGTTTGGAGTTATGCGCGCGTTCGGTTGGCGGAGATCGCGATCGTTCGATCGGTCACACGTTTTTGAAACGTGAGGCCAACCGATAACGAGATATTTCGAAGTATTTTTCAGATTCCAGTATACGTAGAGGAACGCGGGGTGAAACAAACGTGTACTCGTGTCGTTTCGAACATCTCGATTGTTCTTCAGATGAGAAACCCATCGGGGGTGCCACACACCGCGTGAACACGTCGCTCCGCGTTCGGCGATGAAATACCAGTATTATGAATGTATAAATATTAGGCTGTAACGACGGAAAATGCAGGTGTACGAGGCAAATGAAAAAAAAAAACAAAAAAGATGGAAACATTTAGAGAAACGGTACGACGACGACAACGACGACGACGGCTTTTGTTGTAAAATCCGTCGGAGACGCGATCGGGTCTCACGGTATTGTGTCGTGCGACTTAACGTTTTAAGTTAAATTGCAGCAACAGGTTACACAGTATAAAACCATGCTTTGTAAAATAATGTCTGTATAGCGAGAATTATTATATGGAAAATATATTATACGAAATTTAAGGAGGGCCGCTTTTCTTTCTTGCGCCACGTGTGTTTTCTGCTTCTTCTTATTCTTTATTAATTAACAGACCCATCCTGTTTCGCGTAATAAGTTCGTTAGTATTCAACGACGGTAATTGACGCGATCGCGATAAGCAATGTGGCAAGAAACATTCTGACTGCTTGTCCGCGCGCGAACTACTCGTAACAAGGAAGATTTACCGAATTTCATTACACACATACACACACGACCCATTATCTTTCCCGTCCGGACATTAAAGTTTAATTGAATACCACGAATTAGCACTTTCTTCGCGGCCGATGTTAATAACGAACCGGAAACCGTTCGTAGATTGCGATCAGAAAATTATTTCGTTATTCGCAAATGAAGAGAGAAGCTGTCCGTCCCTCCTTCCCCACCGTCCACGTGAAAACTCGACGATCGAGATAGCTTCTACCGAAGAAAACCGGATCTACTCGTTCACCCATCGATCCCCCCTGTCTCGTGAATAATGCTTGCAGTACAGATTGGCCTTTAAACGGACTCGAAGCAGCCGCGGGACAATTTTCACGCGACGATGCATACTGCAAGACTTTTACGATCGGGTTAATGTCTGTGCAGGGATCCAGTCTACACACGGTGTTTCTCTATTTGCATTTCTATTCATTCACGTGAACAAACGCTACAACGAACCATTATGAATATCTAGAATAGTTGTTACTTTTCATGGTTCGTAGGTTACCAAAGATTCGAAACGTCAATATCGGAAATTTTCTTCGCAAAATTTCTTTTCCCAACTTAATATCACAGCGATGATTCAATAAAGTTTCATTCCTGGTTCACATGAAGGAATCCCAAACGGTTGTCACGAATCGCGTCCGGCTGTCTCCCGTTCTCCGTTAACCGACGAATATTCGGTGACGCGGCGGCGGGGTGTAATTTGCGACTTCGTCGAAGGTAAAACCCGAGGAGCGTGACAGCGTGCACGGGCCTTAATCGCGTTTGCTTATTTCCGGCGTTGGTCAGCCGACGGTCTGCAATTATGTAGGAGCGAGAGCGCGAGCGCTAACTGCCGCGCAAGGGCTTATTTTATTCCTATTAGGGTAAAACGGGTAGCTAAAGGGGAGGGTGGAGAGGGCCAGGGGGAAAGAGGACGCGAAGCGGCGATGCGAGGCGAGGCGCGTTCTCCTGTATCCCCAATTACGTGAAATTAATTTCGGCCCCCATTAGCGGTCGGCCACTGGCACCGTGTTAACGATTTTTCTCAGCAGCGGCCTCTCTCTATCGGCCCGCTTAAACGTATCGAACGAAAAATATTACCAAAGCCTGTGTAAACATTCTGTTCTCTCCTCTGCTCCAAAAAAGTTCCACAGACGATGCGATTTATCGTACGACAAGTTGTAAAACAAATTGCATAGGAAGATGCACAGACAGAAGTACGAAAAATCGTATCGATTATGGGCCTTTGCGATTTTTTTTGAGAAAACTATTGATAACATCAGAATAAACGCTTTTGAAATATAAAAAACCATGCTTAAATTATACTCTTCGACAATGTAACCATTGCGGGCGTGTGTAATGTAATGTATTTGTCACGGTTATCAGAGTGCAACAAATTTTTTATTTTTCCAACCCGTTACACGAGAACCCCCCTTTATTCGTTGAATTAAATGCGAGAGAGCACCGTTCCTGTCGTTGTCTGTGACCGGCGTTAAAATAATTCCGAACCCGGCAGCAAACGTGTTAAATGTTGCTCGACAATGTACACACGTTACTCGACGATGGTTTTCTCGCACGGAAACGAACAACCGCGAGTAGATTCCGTCGCGATAGAGACGGCCGCGGTTAACGATCTTTCGGTGAAAGGAACCGGGAGAGGAAAGTGAGAAATATTTATTGTCCCGGTGGCCCGTTGTTCTTTCTTACTTTCTATGGAAGTTTATAAGCGTGCGCGCGAGCGTTTCGAACGAGCGTCACTTCCGTGGGACAAACGACGGTGGTGGGATCGCTAAATAATATCGCGGGCTCTTTAACGTACAGCATAACGGACCTCGTAAAATCTTTCAGAAACGACTAACGCGCGCTTTGCATAATTGCAGACCCTACACTGAGGCTCCGTGAAACGGATGGCGCTTATTAGGGCAGAAAACTGGAGGGTAGGAAATCACAGTTTTCGTTTTTTTTTTCGAATTGCCCGCGAGTGTTCCACGCGAAAGGGTTTTGCGTTTCCCGAAGAAGAGGCTGCTGTCGCGCGCGCGCACGCCCGATGGAAACCAAAGAAGACGGTGGGGAACAAGGGACCGTCCGGCCGAGAGGATGTGGTTAACCCCACGGTCAAATCGTGCTTTTGCCGGGCTTCTGCATCCTGAACCATGGCGACAAAAGAGAGTCACCGGAACAGAAATACGCGCAGGGCTGTGTACACGTATACATACATATATGTGTATACATATACTAGCCTGCCCCCCGCATCCTGTACCGAACAATTCTCGTGACCCCTGTCCGCGTTTGCGAATTCACTTTCCTGCCAGTCTCCGTAATCGACCAATATACTGTACGTCGTTGGAACGTCTTAATTATCCATCAGTTCATCGACGTATCGTGTCCCGACGAAAATAGCTTCCGAACGAGGATAAGAGAAAAGCACGCCGCGCCTGAAAAGACCTGGTTCAATCGATTATCATCAACGTCCCGCTATCTTAGGATTGACAATTTACTCAGCCGGGTAATCGAGAGACTCGCGACACCTACTTAATATTAATAACGCGTCTCCCCCCTCCCTATCCGCCCCTGGAACCATACACACGCAAGCAGAACGGCAATTAACGGTGTGCGTATGTAGGTACCTATGTTTTTTTTAAATAAAATGCAAATAACCGGTAGTCAGGGTCCACGTAGTTGATAATCGGCACCCAGGCGAATAAAGTTATTTCGGGGACAACGGTCCGCGTGCTGGTTCCGCTTGTACGCGAAGGGAACGCTGGAGAAGAAACCCAGGAGGGACAGGGGGAGTCACGTGAGGGAAAAAGGGGTTACGGCGACAAGCGATGCGGGGAGAAAAAGAGGATCGAGGTGAGTAACAGCGTATAATGTGTCCAAAATGCACCTGCCTCTCTTTCGTGGCTCGCTATCTTCCCATCGACTGGTCGCAAGAAAAGGAGCTAGACTTCGGAGTTAGTCGATGTTATCTCGCCCCGAGACCAGCGAACCACTTATATCGTTAATTGCTCCCACTTCCGGCCTCTCTCTCTCGCTTCTTCTTTCAACGTCTCTTCCGCCCTCGTTTCTCTTCAGACCTAAACCCCTCCCACCATTCTACTCTTGCTCTTTCTATCTGTTCCCTTCCACACGCGGTTTTATCAGCCAGGACCTGATGCGTGCGCGTACCCAAGAGCACGCATTATGCCTCCGTAACGCTAGCACGGAAGCTCTGTGCCCTTTTACGCGGCCCTCGCGCGTAAACGGAATGTTTAAACAGCTTACGGACAATGTAGTGCGATCGCCTGACTCGAAATTGTTTATTCGCAACGCGACTGCTACCGGGAAATCGCTCACGGGGGTATGTAATTGGTCGGTACAATAGGAAAATTCGCGTAACATTATTGCATGCAAATGTACCCGAGCGTACGCGCTCGGAAACAGTGGGATATATACTCGGGGTAATTAATTGAAGAATATCAAATGAACTTCTTTTGCACGGCCTCGAGGGGCAAGCCTCGAGTGTATAATCAGTATGGAGCGATGACGATTAACCGTAATTTATGCCGGATTTTACGAGGGAACGTTAAACAGTTAACAAATTGGCAGGAAAGTTTTCATTATAACCGACAGATCTCGAGGGAGCGGCAAATGTGCACGCTCTCAACAGCCGTAACGGGGCCGCTTCACATGGGCAATTTTGCGTAGAAAAGTATCGAACGTGTTCTCCAAAAAAAAAAAAAAAAGAAGAAGAAGAAACGTTCACTTTACGAATGCTCGGAAATTTTCAGGCAATTTGTCCTCGTGTCTTCCCTTGCGACCGGTCGGAGCTGCGACAATTTTATTTACACACGCACACAGAGAGAGAGCCCCGGGTAGGTAAAAAGATTCCACGGACAGGTGTGACACGCCAGGCGCTAAAGCGGTTCCGAGAGGACGATACGCTTTGCTCGCGAAACGATTCACGCCGCGTAATCGTTTGCATTCCTCGTGGCGCGGCGTGTTAACGATCTTCTTCTTCTTCTTCTTCTTCTTATTCTGCTTCTTCGTCTTTCGTTCTTCTTCTGCTTCCCGCGCCACGAAGAGATTCGTCGAAGAAGATTAAGACGAAACCAGTCCGTCGAGCTGGCGTGACGGGAGACGCGCGGAACGGGGAGAAGAAAAAAGTAACCGACGGGGGATCACGGGGCGTAATCGCGGCGCGCACGGTGCGAACAGCTACTCGCGTAAACGCGCGTGCGTGCACCGAAAAATCGACGGGAACCACCTATTTCGTGGATGTTCGCCGAAATCGAGGGCAATGTCGAACACGGGCCAGGAAATTGCCGAGCAATTGGTCGCCGTCGCGACCATTCTCGAGACACTCCGAGGGCCCGTGTTAACCCGTTCACGGCTATCGGCAGATGTATCGAGGCAATATTATTATTCACGATGTTTCGAATAATTCCCCCTCGAATGATGTGTATATTAATTCGTATCAAATTAGCCGGCGAATCAGCCGTCGGAAGTTCAACCGGTTAATACCAATTTCGAAAAACAAACGATGTTCTTTTCTCTCCTTATTTTATTCACAGGATCAGAATTCTTCGATCACGTTGTAAATTGTTTCTAATTACAGGGAATACGATTGGCTCTCGAGCGGTTATGTAAATAAAACTTCACTAATTACCGTGTTTCCCGTTTGAAAGTGAAACCCCCTGGGCCCGTCGTAACTCACATCCCACGACGGGGAAGGGTACGGATAAATTATGAAATTTAGAAGTATCCTTCGAGATACTTATCGTTAATCGAGAATTTTTAATTGCACACACGCGTTTCGGGTCGATACGCGTCGCTTGCAGGTGTACACGGTGTATATGTACACACATACACAATGGAATCGACGGTGGTTCGTCATTATCGAGTGCACCGTACATTATCGGGGCCCGTCAATCCGCCCGGATGAGTGAGATTTGTCGCCTCGAATCATTGCGCATTCGACGACAAATCATTCCCCGGCCGATTATACACGATTCCGTTCAGCGATCCAATAATTTAGTTCCAGGCAGCTTTCCCTCGTTAAACGCGAACGAAACGAGAGAGAAAAAAAAAACACCCTCAAGCGAACCCGAAGCAATTAAGTCGTTAACCAAGAGAACGGATAAGTGTGAGGTGTGTGCGTTGTTAATCGATGGTAATTTTTAATGTCCACCTTAAAGAAAAACCCTGGGTCGAGTCTAGATTTTCCGTTATCCCACGACGTAGGAAAAAAAAACCGAAACAGCAAATTGCTTTTCCCTCCTGAGTATTATCAGGGCGAACGATCCGCTCGCCCTCGGTCACTTCAGATTTTCTGAACGCGGACGTTGTACGAGTGGTGCGCGCCCCCTCCCGTTCTCCACCTCGCGCGCGTAGATCGCGTGTAACAAAAAAATAATTCATCCTCCACTTCGGGAATTATCGAAACACACGTCTCCTGCCTCCTCGAGCAGCCACTTTAACACGCGCTGTATCTGATGCGGTCGCATTAAGGTTAATGAATGATCGTGGTACCGTCCGATCGCGATAACCGGGCCGAATGTTTAGCCAACAGTTTTCTCAGCGTTACTCGGGCCACCCTCCTGCCCTCGAATAATTTACGCGTGTAAAAGCGCGTGGCCACGCGACGACGTCGACGAAGACGGGCCGAAATAGACGCACATCAACGCCCACCATGCCGGAACCGTAGCACATGGTAGCGGCGGGGAAAAATTTAAATATTCTAATTAAAAGAAGGAACCACCGCCCCGTGATCGAGATGAAGCTCGAGCTTCCTCCGGTGGTCAACGAGCGTTTCGGTGGGCGAGCTTCGAGCGAGCATATGGTCGGACAATTACCACGCAAACTCCGAAAAAAAAAAACGCACACTCACACACAGCGGGGAGAACAACGTCCCGGCGCTTATCTTTCACCTCGATCCCAAGCATTTTTCGGGACCGTTCGTCGGTCGGTTGGAATCGTTCCTTCGAAGACACCGAGCGCTCACGAGCAAGGTCCTCCTTTTCCTTGTAACGTACTTTTCAGGAGAATGGGGCAGCGAGCTTTCGAGTTCCTACCCCCGGAGAGAAAGTATTGTTTTACAGGGATACCATTCGAAGCGATTTCTCGTGTCCGTTCCGGCTGTTTCTTGGAAAAAAATATCACGACGAGTATATTGTTTAATTTGATCTACTATTCCTGGTATATATTTATTTAATATTACACAGGGTGGACCACGAAACGCGATCAGCTTAGATTATTAGTCATCAGTACAGACGTCATAAATAGAACTAAGCAGTGCAGTTGATGGACACATAATTGTAAACATCGTTTTATTCAATATTTCTTTGGTTTAGATGAAAACAAAATATTCGATTAACTTCGAAAAATTAAACTTTCGATTGTTATATCAAACTTTCAACCTTCTTGGTTCAATTTCCGTGGAATGAATCGAATCCGTGAAATCTGACGGGGCAGAGGTTCGATTCGAGATTCGGGGGGTGGTGGGTGAGTAATGCTCGCGGCAACCGTTCGGCAGTCAGCACCGAAGACAGAATCATTACTTAACTGGATACACTGTGCGTGGTGGGTAGGAACTATAAGTACACACCGGACGGCCAGTTTACGTGCGTAAAGCCGTGGTCTCCAGCGGCGGTAAATTGATAAAGTGGGTGACAAGTCGTTAAATCACCGCCGGTGTACGGTCATCGAGATGCGATTGCATGTGCAGTCGCACTCTCGCGTGTGCCCGCGCGCGCGCGGCCCGCTGCAGCCGGCGAGAGATCGAAGGAGGGAATGCTGAAAGGAGAAAGCTAGAGGGAGATGGAAATAGAAAAGGATAGAACGATAGAGAGAAAGAGAAAGAGAGAGAAGGGATGGAGATAAAAGCAACGGCGGAGAGGAGAAAAGAGGAAACGGAGAATCAGATTTAGCAATCGACGATATATTTTAACTATCAACATTTTTGTAAGTTATCGTTTTAGCGCGCTGAGAACATTTGCATACGCGTACGTGAACATTCCCTCGTTATCGAAGTCTCGTTATTTGAAAATAAACGGTCTCGGTTTGGAAACGTTTCGAGTCATTTCGAAGGTACACATACACGTGTATAACTGTGAGTCGAGACGGTTCTTAGTCGGAACGGAGTTTATTTAAGCCTACGAAAGGGGGCAAAGTGATGTGTGGCAGGTGGAATTCAGTGAGAACCGGCGAGAACTCGGATTGTTTACCTGCCGACCCTGCGGATGTCGCGTTCGGTATTAGCCCGCGTTGCTGACCGTATTTTCCACGATCCCTCTCGCTCCAGAAACACCTCGGTGCAATCAAATACGAGATTCCATCCCCCTTCCGACCTTCCGCACCTTTGTATATTCGTCCGAATCCATCGAGAACCACCATTAACGTAGGTGCTCAATATAAACGCTTTTCTTTTCTTTCCCATAATTTACCGAGCCTGGGAATTTCTAGAACAGATTTCGTTTGTGGCTTTCTTTATTCTCCTTTCAAACGACTTCATCTTTCATTTTTTTGGGAAAGAACAGCTCGCGAGGCAACTCCAGGACGGGGGCATTTGAAGAAATTAGCAGGTGTGTCGCTTAAAAGCCGGGCACACACAGCTGCCCATGGGTGAAGACGTGGCCAATTTTTTTTGTCTCGCTCCTGCCCACGTTCCGGGACGACCAATGGAAACGGATTCTTCCTTTTCGAATTAACGAACAATTACTATCATCTTACCGGATGACTCGGCAAACGGATTCAAGTTCGTGATATTATCCACCGAAACGACTTCTTGGGTATCGAGGCGTAAAAGACTGAAAAGACAGGCGAGCACCGGTGAACCTCAAAGCGTGAGGGCCGTACGCGTTAAGGTGCTGCACGACTAAGGTGTAACACGAGGGATCCTTCGCAGATGGACACAATCGACACTTTGTTTCATTGAATCAACGGAAGAAATTGATTTCCCGTTCACTGGGGCGGCAGCGACGAAACAATCGCCGCCACGGTGCTTCAACGATCGAGAGAATTTGTGATCGCCGATATTAAAGGCAACGGTGACCGGGCAGGACGCCGAATGGGCAAGCGGATTTCTGGGAAATCGAGACCAGGCCGAACGCTCGAAAAGTCGGACACGCACGATGATGGATGAAGAATCATTTAGAGAAGAAGCAGTAGAGGGGTCTACTCGCGGGGAGGACTATTAATTACGACAAAAGGGACCGCGGGTTTCGGCGTCGAGTATATAAGCGGCGGGACTTGAAAAGGGCGAACGATTAGTTACTTTAACCAAATTATCTCGCGGACAATGGGGCCAACAGGTGAGAAGTCTTCTTTTGCTTCGTGTTTCCCCTCCCGGAAGAGATCATCGTCCTTGCCGATGAGAACGAACACTGAAAATCGATGTTCCCTTCTTCAGCCGATATAGTGTTTATTCACAAATTTCATATAACATTCATAGAATATTATTTTACGAAAGCACTTGGAACAATCGCAAATATTCCACCTGTCCCTGATTCGTCGCGTTCAAACAGCTCCGAAGCGAACGGAGAATGATTGGGGCCCGGATCGGGACCGGAATGATCCTCATTAGATCGAAATCGGTAGCCAAATTGAGCGGCAGTTTTTCGAGAACAGTGGTGTTATCCAATAATACAGTGAACGGTGGTCCGATGATGGAGTCCGTAGGGGCCAGGTTTCTCCGAGGTCGTTGTCGTGTTCCCCCCATTGTGTCTCGAGTGGACAGGATGATCGTCGCTCATTTGTTTCCTGGCAGGACGGCGAGGGGCGTCAAGACGGGCAGCAAGAGGATGCGCAAGAGGCGCAGCAGCAGCAGCGGGAGCAACAACAACGTGAACGACGATGACAAGGAACGCCGGACAGGGCTGCCTGTAATTTCATACGTCAGCGCCGAATATTAATTCGAATTCCTCCCTTAGAACCGTTCCTTCACCCCTCCGCCTCCCTCTCACCCTACTTCCTCGCGGCGAACCCATAGGAGAGCCCGGCAAGGGAGAGAGGGGTGGGGGGCACAGGAGAGGTGCAGCGGTTTTTGTCCGGTAAATGAAATATCTTCGGTAGCCGGGGCGTCCTGCGGCGATCGAGTTCGCTTCCACCGGCTTTTGTGCCCGGGCATTGGATTCCACCGTAGACTCCCCGTCGCGGATAAGTGGAATCATTTCAACGATCCAGCGGGATCGAGGCCGCCGCCACCGCTACGCTCGACTACCGAATAGCGTCTCTAATACGGCTCTCTTCGACCGTTCTCGAGGAATCTGTCTTGAAGATTGGATCATTTTTAGTCAGGTGTACGTAGGTATATACTGTGTCTCTCCTGGTTCACGATCGCGGGGGGGGGTGCCTTGTAGTAAAAGAAAGGGTGGAGCGTATATAGCTTACCCTATCCGCGTTCGGACGATTTCTCGTATCGATCGAAACACGGGTGGAACATTTTCTCGATCCCGTCGTTGACAGGATACAAATTCGTGGCGAGGCCCGAGTGTCGAATTAATTTAAGGACAACCGAGGCCGATCGTCCGATTAATGGGCATCTGCGGGCCCGGTTGATCAGCGATCTATCGAGCTGAAAAATCGAGGCACGCCCGAATTTCAACGCGTTTATCGAAGGGCTATCCTTGTTTCGTCGCCGATATAGATGAGGAGAGGACACGGCGCAGCTGGTCATTGGTTTCTCTGGAACGTAGAGAGTTTTCGTTTGCAGGGTCGAGGTGTCCCGAAGTCGGAGCTTATACGGCGTGTGGCTGGGGGTCGTTAGAACGGGCACAGGTCCGATCCG
Organism: Dufourea novaeangliae; assembly: GCF_001272555.1. Classification (NCBI taxonomy): domain Eukaryota; kingdom Metazoa; phylum Arthropoda; class Insecta; order Hymenoptera; family Halictidae; genus Dufourea; species Dufourea novaeangliae. The sequence continues at coordinate 335,345 of NW_015374045.1, read as the reverse complement.
CGGTAGATATCAGAAAATCACCGGCACGTCTCCGTGGCCGCTGAGTGGCCGCGCCAAAAGAGAGGGCGAGAGATAATTAAGGCGGTCCTACGTGGTAAACACTTGCTCGTCCGTGTGCTCGACCGTCTCTGCGTTTGTGGCCGTCCTCCTGTTTGTGTGTGTGTGTGTGTGTGTGTGTGTGTATCGAGAACAGCACATAAACCCGTGACACATATTGATGATGGTAGCACTGCCATCTTTTAACTACTACTCGTCTCTTTTCTGGCCGTTCCTTTTTCTTGCCTTCATTGCCGCCGCCGCCGGATAAATATTTTCGATAACGACGGTAGCCAGGGATATATACCGCGAAAAATGACTGCGTAGCTATGCCGTTGGTGGTTCTCGAATTTCACAATCCTAGAAGAGTGTTACCACCCTACTGAATGTGTGTCCAACGATTTTTTTCTCGATCGTGTGGACAGACATTTCCTCCAGCAAGATGATGGACAAACGTGGAAGAAATAAAGTTTAATAGAAAATTTGCATGCACACGCGTCGAAGACCGACCGTGAGGCTCCGACCGTCTGTCGGACACGCGAAGTGCAACGAAAAAAAAATTATGATTAATCCGCGAAATAATAGCGGCCACGCAGTTGCCCGCTAAATGCTGCATCGTGCGCGCGCGCGCGCGCGCTCGTTATATAATACGCGTATACACGCGCGAAGATAAGCGTATAACACGATGACACGTATTGATGATGGCTGCGGCCACGCCGCGCCGCTTGGTCGTTTCTTTCCTCTACCTCGGAGCGAGTCGCGCTGGCAACGATGATCGCGGAGGGAAAACGACAAGTTCTCCTTGTCCAGATCCTTCTGCAACGGGGCGCTCCCGATATTAAGGAGACAATTTGGCGGCATGCCGGTTATTAATTTTAATTACAAGAATAACACAGCGAAAAAAGTGTTTCACGGCTTCCCCACGGTCCAACTCCCCAGTTCCTGTTTGTCCTCTTCCTCCCTTTATGAACGAGGTCTAAAGTTCCGAATAGATAATATAAATTTTCGGTTGTGTCGACGACTGTGCCAGGCTCCTAATGCCAAATGATAGCGAGCTATTAACGCCGTCTAATTTCCCCTGTTTGGCACCGTAGTTTGTCACTGTTATCGCGACGATTGCACCTGACTCCGGAAATTTCGGCGGCGCGCTGTCCTAATAGATTCTTCGAGGCGGCCGTGTACAACGGGCGATGGCTGTGGCATCCTTTGAAGGTCCTCTGACCGACGACAGGTTTCCAAGGAACAGCGCAAGGACGCCGTTCCTCCGCAGGCTGCTGCTGCTGCCACACAGGCCGGTTGCGGCATAATTTGTCAAACTTGTCACCGAGAACATCGGTCGTGGTCTTCGCCTAATGAACCGTTACGGAATTCCTTCGCGAAACACATTGACGATTTATCCGGCCCATTGCGTCCGGCGAACAGCGGCGCGTTATGGGAACGGGCGTTATTTCACGGAACGTTACGACGTCTTCGGTTCGGCGTACCGTGGTTTTCTGTTCTTGCGTGGAAAAGCTGGCATCACGCGTGTACATACGTACACGCAGCGTCGAAAACTGCAGTGTGTAGAGTAGCTACCCTACGGTCTCGTGAACGAGAGCTCCTACGAGCCATTAAATTAATTACTGTCGTGTTCTAAAGGGAACGATGTTCCACTTAACGTGCTCTGATCGCTTCTTTCCGTGCGTTTTAATTAGCAAACGCTTGAATTATGCGCCTCGCGTTAATGCACCGAGATGCAGTTAGGAATTAATGACCGTCCGTTAATTCGCAAAGTCAATAGTGTGAGTTTCCGACGAGCAGACCGCCGGGACAGCAAGATAACGTTCCAAACGAACCACAGCGACTAATTGAATTAATGGGGACGATTAATTAAAATATACAAACCGATCTATGCCCTCGTGGTCGATCGTTATGGGATAAGAAATAAGATTCTGTCCCCCATTACAGGCAGGATACGCGAAACCTTTATTATATCCCTCGAATCGTGAACGTATACGATTATTCGTGGAATTCATCGAACAACCACCTTCCAAGCGATTTCACCGCGTGTAACACCGGGACGAAATCGACGAACGACACTCATCATCCTCGTCGCGGTGGATGCTCGCTTAATAAGCCGGCCAAAGCAGCTGGCCCTAAGTGAAATTAATTGACTCCGATAACTTAGCATACAGATAGCAGACCGTGAAGGCAAGTAGCATGGGCCACCGCCCGCGTACACCGCGCGGTTTCGCCTGTGTTTTCACGCGTCCGCGCGTGTACACGCACATACATAAATATACATACATATAGGTTAGAAACCGTGCAGGACGGTGTGTGTGTGTAGGTGTGCACACGGTATCCTGGTGCACGGTCGCCTGCATAAAAGGCCAGGTCTGCACATTGCCTTTATGATGCAAAGAAGGCCAACATTAGCCGGCAACAATGGCTCGACCAGTGCCTCCTCCTCCTCATCCTTCACCTACCCCCGCTTCTCACTCGCGCCCCCACCGCTCTCTTATAGTTTTTTCTCGCTGGTAACAGGCTTGTTAAAGTAATAACTCTAATTACACACCGTTCGAATACACCTTCTCACCTTTTTGAATGGACTTGGAGGGTAGAGGAGCGCGTCCCGGTCTCTCCTCTCCATCTCGCCGTCAGCGTCGGGGCTCTTTCATTATTATTTCTTTCTATATCGTGGCCGAGAACGGCTCCGAGTCGAAAGTTCCTGTTACACTCGCGGCATCCGGTGCAATGTAAAGTCGAGCATAAAACCCGCGGCTTTTTGCGCATAATCTATGCACCATCGCCGTCGGCAAGCGCGTTTGGGTGAACCTACGCGCAATAGAACTTGAGAGGGAGGAATTCGCAACGATGCGACGCGACGTCTCGAACGTGATTCGTATTATGTACCATTACCCGCGACACGTTCCCGAGCCTGTTACGAAAAACAGCATTCGGTCGACGATGACGCAACGGGGAAACGCGATTAACATCGGCGAGTAATTGTAAGACGATAGCGCTGCGGTTGATCGTAAATTGCGGAAGTTTGTTCTAGCCACTGTTACACTTGCCGTTCTCATCTTCGTGGACATTACTGTTAGCAGGAGAGTGTATAATGGACCTTAAAGGACAAATTATTCACAGAGTCCTATAGGTTATAAATGCAGTAAAAGTCAGTGACAGAACCCTGAAGGTTCTCCGAAGATAAAAAGTCGAGAAACTTTAACCACAGAGATCCTAGAAATCTTCAAAAAAAAAAAAAGATACCAAGGAGACATTACCGCAGTAAACGGGCCCGAAAATCGCAGAGGTCGTTCCGTTCGTAGGACCTGCCCGGCAAGGTGTCGTTGTAAGTGCGCAAACAATTCGTCTTTCAATCCAATTAAGTCGAGAGCCACGGTCGGTCGGCGGTCGCAACAATAACACTTTGCCCTTTTACAATGCGGTGGCGCGGTTGCTTAATACCGCATGTGCCACGCCTCCTAGCTGCGTCCCTCAACCCCTTCTTTCTTGCCCCCCTCGACCGGCCAACCCCACTCCATCTATTGCGCCGACGATGCCCTTTTGTTTCGTGGTTCATTTGTCTTTCTTCCTCCTCTTCCGACCTCTTCCTCCTCCCTCTTTTTCTTTCGCTCGTTTTCGTATACCTTCGTTTTCCTTGCTCAACCCTCGTGCCCGTACCTCACGCTCTCCGACACGCTCGGCAACACTCTCTTCCTCGCTCGTTTTGCATCGTGGCTCTTTTCTCTCTTTTCTGGCTGGCTGGGCTCGGCCCATCCGACTTTCCGATGGGGTTCTCCGGCCGGCAGCAGTATACGGTCGACAGTCGCAGCCCCCGAAAGGACCATAAAACGATAAATTAAGCCGCACCGAGAGAACGAAAGAAAGAAAGAGATGGAGAGAAACAGAGAGCAAGAACGACCGTAAAGGCATCATTCACGGCGCACCGCACATTATTGCCGATCGATGAGGAAGATGTCACTCGACGAGACACGTTGGCTAGTTCGCGGAGATTTACGGGGTTGAAATATGACTCGTTCCATCGGGCGATCGTAGGGAGTCACAGGGGCCACGATGATTCGAGTCACGGTACTTTAACCGAAGAATACGCCCTGACAATTAATTAGAACGTGAAAATTTTTACGAATCGCGTCTCCACGAAAGTGGACGTATGCACTCGTGCTCGTAAAATCATCCGTAACTGATTGATCACGATCCCGATGTCTTCCTCGTGAAACTCAAATACCAACCAATACGAGATCACCGGTAATAATTGGATCGTTGGTCGCTTTGTTCCCTGTAACAACGGGACATTGCGAGAGACACGTCGTGCTCGAGATATCTTTTTCCCTAATCACGTTTACCCAACGGAGCTGCACTAAAAAAGAAGACAAAAAGAAACAATGTCTTTCGTAACGATTCCAGCGGCATTTAATTTTCGGTGACTCGTTTCTGTCCCTAAGAGCACCGTTACGATTGATCGGGTAACGACCGGGTAATAATAATGGTCAAAGCATAACTCCCAGGGCCCGATCACGATCGAACGTTCCGTGGTATCGTTGCGCAGTTAATCACGGTGAACGCAGTTTTCGTTGGTAAAACACTCGAGAGGGGGACCGATTAAAGTAACGACAAGACCATTTCGTCATGCGATCTGTCGTTTTTTCTTTCTCGGAACAACGTCGAAAAGAAGTGTTCCTCGATGTTAAACCGTTCCGATGTGTCCAAAAGCAACGAAACGGCTTTTACGTCCAAATGCATAAAGGTGGTATTCTCCGGACCATTCCGCCCCGAATGTATCATTATCATTGGAGGCAAAACGGTATTACCCCATAATTCGCGAAGAACGATCTCCCGGTAGAGACACTTAATTTTCGCCGATTCGCCTAGTCCGGCCTGGTGGAATCGGTTTGTATCGAGCACACAGCGACGGTGGTGGTGGTTCACGTTGGAGGATTGATAATAAGGGCCGAGACTCCGATGATTGGTCCACGATCGTTCCGGTGGGGCCCGGGCCCCGGCGACACGATCGCTCGCAATCACCAGCCAGCCTTTTCCACGGAGTCAAACGCAATCGGGGTGGTAATTACGCGTGTTCTCCTTTGCCCCCTTAATAATGACGGAACAATCCGAGCCATTTAATTTCCAGGTCTCTTAGGTCCCCCTTCCGCACCCACCCCCTTCATTTTTCACGATGCGAGGGAGGATTCCCGTTGGCCGTAGGGAGAGAGTCCGTTTCAAATGACAGTAATATCGTTCGCTTGCGGTTTTGTGCACCACCGCCTGATTATAGCCCACTTCCGCCGCGTAAACAACGGTCTCGGGACAAACCTCTTTAATGGCCTTTACCCCTCCGCAATGGGCAGCTGGGCACCCACCGTCTCTGTATTGTGGGGGTAAATCGTTCCACCTTGGCGTACACACCCCTGATTTTGTACTTGGCTTTTGTGACGAACTCGATTTCTCTTTCTCTCTCTCTCTCTCTCGTCGTGGCTACGGAAAACTATTATATACACAGTACACGACTACGCAAGAACTTTGGGGCCACGAAACGATCTTCATTTGTCGTCCTAACCTCGCGGTTAGACGGTCCTATGTGTAACTTCAGTATCGTCGCCCGGAGTACGGGTGAAAAGTGTTCGCCCCCGGGTAATTAGCCATTTCAATTTTCCCTTTGACGGAATGTTCCCAAACAGCTGCAACCGGCCAGGCTCTAACGCCCAATTATGCTCGGCCAGTAGAAGCGGCGAGGAAAGGATATCCAGAACGTTCTGTAGGGCCACTGAGCGAGTTTGTTCCGCGTGCAACGAGCCCAAAGGTATAGGTATGCACAACATATATACATACACCACGAGGCTACGGGATAATGAATTGTGTTTCATTTCAGCCGGTCCGAAAGGGCGCACGATTCCGGAGCCGCGAGGGCAGCTAATTAGCCGGAGACATCTGTGGCCAGGGGGCTCTCTCGGAAACGCAGCGCCGACAATTATCACTCACGGAGTCGTTAGTTGATTTAATTTACGCACGAGCAACAGAAAATAAAGAAGAAAGAAGCACCCTAACACCGCGTGACAGGGGCACGCGTGTCTCCGAGTGGCGGTAAATTAAATCCGCGTAATTACACGACGAAGAATGATAATCTCGCCGCGATACAGGATCGTTCGAATCGTTATCAACGCTATCGAAACAGGTCGTATCGATTCGACACGTGACCGATAAGCATCAAGGACGTTCCAGTTTCACGGTTTATTATATTGTACGTAGTGGTTCGTGAAAAAGTTCCTCCACGAGGGGAAGGGCAGAGCCTCCGCGAACTATCAAGCACGTCTCCGCGTCTGGCATCTGTAATTTTGCGCTAATCTCGCTCGCTGCGAGGAGAAAATGTTATCCCCTCCCCTCTTACCCTGTTGCCAATCGCGAACGTAATCTTTCTATCTATTACAGACAATCCAACGCGCTCCTATCTCCGTCGATTGCGAACTTTTGATCTCAGACATCGGTATATTGAATGGTGCGCGGAGACGCGAAGGTGTTTCACCCCCCCTTTCGGTGAAATCATCCGGAGTTTCTTCGTTGAGGACGTGAAATTCCACTATGGGTCGTCGAAACAATGTTGAAAGGTAACAGAATTTAACAGAGGCAAGAGTTGTTTCGTTCGAAAAATTGTTCACCCGGGAATGGCTGGTCGATTCAAGAAGTTTTCTTTAATTCTCCGACGGGCCCCCTGTTTCATTCTCGTAATTTATGGAGATTGAAGGGAAATAATGGAATAACTGAAAATTGTACAGGAAGAAACAGCTGAATCGGTCCCGCCCGTCGACAAAGATGAACCTTTGATCATATCGGCGATGGAACGTTTATGCATGGATACTGCGCAGGTGTACGTCTCCCTCGAGAAGTACCTTTACGAGCGCGTAAGTTCGGTATACGTATCTCGCCACGGTGGCACGCGTCGTTAATTCCGTCGTGTTTCAGTTTTCCTCGAAAAAAAGGGACTAATTCGTCCACACGAAATACGAAAGCACATTCGAACCAACTAATAGATCCGTATCCATTGTGAGGACGACAGTTCCTGTCCATTTTCTGCGGTAAATTACGGACGTTTACAGCGTCTTGTCCGCAATGATTTCCTCGTTCTGTTCGACCAGCCACACCCGGGGGCCATTGTCGAGAAACGTCGCGTTTAAAATCGTTTACTCGTCGAGGTTTTCAGACGGAGCAACCCTGTGGTTGCGGGAGCCCCGGGTGTATAAGCAGTGTGACAAATTGAAGACCGTTAGCCGGACAAATGCGTCGACCCGTGGCCATTCGAATCGAAAATTTGCAATCCTTTATTTAGTCAACAAGGTGGCGGGACACACCGGGTTTCTCCTTTTGTCGCCGACACCCTCCATTAGGCCCCACGGAGACGGCCCCCTTAAGGCGAGTTCACAGCCTCACGGTCGTCCTCCCCCCACCCCCGTATACCCTTCGAGAGAATTTTCTCGCTCCGGAATTCGCCGATCTGTTTGCGATTCGAAACGGTCGAAAACCGCGCCGGAACAGTTCGCCCCGAAAGAATTCCCCTCCCGCATTAACGCGTAATGTTCCCTCCTACGGTGTGGAGTTAATGTCTTCGGGGAGTCACGTTTCCTTTTACCATTAACCCCTTCGCAGTCAACGGGACCGCAAACAGGCGGTCCATTAGGATCGAAACAGGGTGAACAAAGAAAGGAATAAAGACGGCAGAAATATTTAATACACACCATTCCCGTGGTTGTTTCACGCAAAACTCCAATCGGATCGTTTTGCGTACCTGTATGTAGATATGAAAGTCGAAGCGACCAAGGGGGTAAGATGAAGAAAAAATCGAAGAGAGCCGCAAAGATTCAAAAGCAGCCACGTAGCGCCGTTAATCTTCGCTGAATTCTGGTTTTACTGTGTCCCGTATTACGGGCAACGTGCTAATCGTACGGGACAGCTCGACACTTATCTCGTTTCCCGTAAAGACGAGCCGAGGGTATAACGATACACACGAGTGTGCCGGTTTCACCGGCTAGGACGCGATCTCGTCGTATGTATCACGATTTCACGTTTTACATACACGCGCGCGCCTCGCCGGAGGGATCACCGAAGTGATCGTATTGGCCCGATCGTGTTACGGGATCCCCGTCCCTTCCAGTTCGTTCGGCCAGATTTCTTGCATGATCGCACCCGAATTCGTCGGTCCTCCGGACGACACGCGGACACCTTCCTCCTCGTTGACGTTCGACCGCGTTGTATATTAATGATTCACGTTAACGGGGCCCGCGTGGATAGGTAATCGACGATCACCGTTACACCGGGAAGCATCAATTGTCTCCACTGTATCTGATGAATCCTTAATCGCTCTGCAGCTTGTAAAATCACGCTGCAGAAACGAACGTAATATTAAACACCGTCGACGAATTTCATGATTCTTTCTTTCTCCTTTTTTGTTATTATTCTCTTTGCGGTCACGTCGTCGATATTCGATAAGCTGGAGCACTTCAAAATCTTGCGAAGAAAAAAAAAACGTCACGAGACGTCGCGTCGCGTCTGGTTGCGAAAACATTTTCCCCTGAATTCCACGTAATCCAAGGATTTCTGATCGCGGCAGAGGGCATACCATGGAAGCCTCTTACCGAGTTCCACGAGTTCATCCTTTTGGAAGAGATACCGTGGACCTCCCACGTTGGGAATACGACACCGCGGTGTCCCGGGTGACGATCTCGATCGCTAATTGACCGTGCCGGGGCCACGGCGATGATCTTTAAAAACACACCCGCCGGATCGTAATTATCCGAGACGTGAGACAGCGTATCATCCTAATTTAATAAGCCACGCAAGGTGGCTAGGTGTAATCCTTACCTCTAGAAAAATCCTTCGACCCATCATAGTCGAGGATCTACTAAACTTGTCGAAGAGTCTCGAAAACGTGTGTGTATGCGTGTAATTCCGACTGAATATGAAAGAAAAAAAAACGAGGAAGCCAATAGTTGGCCCACTAAAGTTATTCCGCGTGGGAACAAATCAGAAGACACGAAGGAACGAGGATCGATCGTTATTTTTGTTTGTTTTTGTTATTTTCGTTACGCCTGACCGACGAACACGACGATTGTTTTCTAACATACATAGCAGCCGCACGATATTCAGCACGGTAGCAGAACGGTCCGTCAGCGCGAATACCACGCAATCACGGCGAATTACTCGACTGATTGGATCGTTTATGCTGATCCTTTGATCTCATCCTTGCCCCCACCATCTACCGTTCCCATCCTTCTAGTCTCCTCCGCGATGCGGACGCCCCACGTTAGAGTTTATCATTGACCAAATAAGGACAGAATAAAATAAGGAACGATGCCCGTTCCGTGGATCGGGCTGCGGTCAGGGACAATCAGCCGGAGAATTACCGATATGATTGCTACTGAAATATTCCACGCCGACAAAGGTCGAAACGTCTGAACGCTTCCCACCGCGCGCATCCGGAAAGGATTGCCCTCTCCCCGAAGAAGTTTCTGTTTGCACAGCTCCCGGTGTCTCGCTCTCTCGGCCGAAGCTAGAAAAGAACGAAGGAGCACGCGCGCGTTCGTTGCGTACGCCTATATTATCTTCGCGAATCGAATTCCAGGCTTCGATATTACCCGTTCCGTTTAGTTGCGCGCGTGAGCAGTTAACGTGGAGGTGACATCGATGCGTTCTTCCGCGTCACGGAAGACCTGTCGTACTTGCTATATCGATCGTCCAACTGAATTGGGGAACGAGAAAAAGAGAGAGAGTGACACACACACCGGCTGTATAAGGTGAAATACCTGTGCGTTTTCTCTCCGTCCGTGCCCCTGTTTCGTGTTCCGTCGACATTTCGCTCGGAGGCAATTTTCCTCGTATACACACGACAATGGGAACCGCGAACGTTCGAAAGATGACGATAAGAGTAATGGCCGCGACGAGGAGAGGCTCCCTTCTTGCTGTCATTATCGTTCGCTGCTTTATTATCGCGTCGCTGTGCAGTCCGCTCGTTATTGCGCTGCCGTTAAACGAGAGCAAAGGACTATAACGAAGCAGCGTGGCGGTGTTACGAGGGCCTCAGGATAGAGAGAGAGCGAGAAACCTGGTTTGAACCTTGCTGCCGTGAATTAACGCGGGCATAAATTCCCATAGACACCTCCTTAATCGGCGTGTTCCTCTCCACACCTGCCCCGCCGTCTACGAGGAGGGGGAGAGGCATTCAACGTCGAGTCGGTGTGGTTATACATGAGCCGTTCAAGGCACCATGAAGACGTTCCTGACAATACCGGCTAATTCATGATACAGTAACTGATACAGTTATCCGCGTTCGTTAATTGCCCTCGCAGTCGCGGTAACGCGTGTGTCGCGTCTTTACGAAAGATTTTACACCGATAAGATCGTGCCGCGGAGAAACGCGTTGAATACAATGTTTCTCAAACATTGAGTTCATCGCGGCAACGGTTAGAGACCTTTCAACACGAACGTACACGGAACAGCGACGATGCGACGGGCATACGTACGGTACGCTGAACGCCGTTGTGCTTCTGGCTGATCGCAAAGAGATTGAATTTCGCCTAGTGACGAATCACGGGGCCAAGAAATTAGCACGGCGTTTTAGTCGCGAGCTCGAACAGCGGCGGAAACCCCGCAGGCACACACGCAAGAGAGGATTTGCCCGACGGTGATGGTGGTTGTAGATGGATTCGCGGCAAAGTCGGCGCGGAACGACGGCAATTAATAGCGGGTGCCTATAGGGTGCCTGCGGAAGTAAAAATAAAACGGCACGAAGCTCGCCCCTTTGGCGGCACTACGCCGGCCGAGTCATTAAGCGGTCGGCGGGAGGGGGTGGGGGAGGAAAAGAAGGGGTTGAGAGGGGGTTCCAACGGCACGAGCCGTAGTAACAAAGTTTGTAATTGCTCGCGGATCGCCTGAGCCCTCGCGTGTTTGTTTTTTAATCGATGGAAAATACGGCCGACATGCACGATTTTACGAACAATTTAGGGAGGTAAAAGCGAAAAGAAGTCAGGGTAATTGAGAGAATTCGGCCACTGTGCATATGGGGGAACGATCCTATGGAATTGGAGAAACGTGCTCCAGATTGTAATTCTCGACGGGAACGATCGTTGCTCACCGTCCACCGATATTAATTTTCGCGGCTTAGCTCGAAGAATGTTGATTTGACAGGCGATCCAAGACGAATCGCTCGAAAATGATCCAAGAACGCAACCAACAACGCGGGCGAAATCGGGGTCGGGAAGGGGAGGGAGAGGGACTGATCAGCGACGATCACGCAGGCAGCCTCCTCGCTTAATGAAGGTAATTAAGTTTTTCTGCATCCCCGAAGTCACCACCGCCGCGCGGTTGATGGATGCTTCGGCCGATCTACACGTAAGTGGTAGCATGCAAGGGTGCAGGAGGAAAGGGGGAGGAGGAGGAGGAGGAGAGGGCCAAATAGACCGAGACGACGAATGAAAAATTAGCTCTTCGGGAGCGCGTTTTTGCGGCGACCCTTCGTCACTCCCGGCGATTTTATTCCCGCCTAAGGTGTATCCCGCGTCGATGGCACTCGTTACTCCCTGTAACGAAACGGGCGCGCGGCCGCCGCCGCCTCTAATCCGATAAATTACGCTTTACGTCCCAACGGCAGCAGCTCGACGATTTTAAACGCCAACAGCGATGCCAATTTAATGCCAGGCCGTGTATTACGACGCGAGTGTTAACATCCGCCACGGAGAAATCCGTTCCGCGTAAAATCTCGCGGATTCTTCTGGCACCACGAAAATATTCCGATGGTTCGTTGTGGTATTTGGAGGCGGGTTCTGTTTCGAAGGAAGAGTTAGAAAGTCGACGGGATGATTGCACGTTGAATTTACACGGAGTCGAAGGGTGAACCGATATGATACTCGTCGGGTCCGGATTAGGTACCCGCGCACCCGCGAGATCTCAATTTACCCAGGGGGCGGGGGAGGGGGGGAGCAAGTTCCACCGAAAGATTAAAACGATTACCGGAGATTGAGGAACGAGACGGTCCCGAGATACGTTAACAGGAAGAAAGAGAAACAGAGAGAGAGAGAGAGAGAGAGAGTGGGAAAGAAAACGATCGAGCACGAAGAGTAGGTAGCTGGAATTCTCGTTAGCCGATTACGTCATTAGCAAGAACCCAACGGGTAACAAGAGAGAAAAAGATGGCCGACTACGCGCACCGTATATACGTACCTACACTTTCCTTTATTTATCTGCCTGCTTGCTCCTTCGCGCATTCTTTCCCGGGTTAAGCGTACGTATATGCATGTATACATATATGTATAGATGCACGTGGAACGCATAACGCCTGTGTATTCACGCAGATGCGTGCCGGCACGCGGATCGTTGGTATTTTATCAATCAGACGGAGCCGGGAGGCGCGCTCTACCTGCCGCGGCAGGTTCGCGGACATAGAAAACGCGCATTCATCAAAACAGAGAAAGAAAGAGACAGATTGAGAGGGGAAGAAAGAGCTGCAGGGGTTCGAAGGATGCTGTTTCGAAGAAGATGTACCACGTTTTCGCTGATCCACCACGGATTTCGTGTTTACGAACGATTTTCATGATAGATGACGGGGTTAGTTCTACAGGCTCCTGTCGGAGAATCAATCCTAGCCCAGGGTGTACGCACGTAGTAGATATACTTTTGCCGGACGAGTACTTTGGGTACGATGATCGGTCGTCGTCGGTGTGTTTCTTGTGAAGAGGAAGCAATGAAGCCCCGATCCTCGGCGGGGGAGAGGGAGGATTGTAAAAATCGGTGGGTATTGCCGGATCGACGAATTCATCGATGATGAGATGGAGCCGACGAGTCGACGAGGGGACCGGTTAAAGACGGAATGCGGTCTTGCCGCAAGAGAGACTTTGTAACCGATCGGCCGATCAGGGCTCTCTTTCGCGAGCTTGCGCAACGCGCCGAGGAATGGGACACGCGATACATCGAGGAAATTTCGATTTAACCGTTATAATTCAGCAAGCGTGTGGTCCACGAGTTGCCATTCGACAAGAGATCGTATGTATTTAAATCATGGATTTTCCAATTTAAATATGTTATCGAATGTCTTAAAGATAAATAAAAGTCCTATCGCGAATCGTCGATCGAAGTAAGAACCTGTGTATTCCACGGAAGACAACGGTACGGTTTTTATTTTATTTCTATGACCAAAGTTCCTGTAATCGATCGGGGATCAAGACCGCCGTCTGTGCACTCTTCGAACGTTAAATCCACGTGTAATGCGCAGGTAGTAGTACGACTACGAGCATGGTCATCGTTCCGAAAATGTACCTGTATTCTCCTCGTCTCTTTATTTCTCTCGTTCAGGCGGTCTCCGACTCGTACGGCCCTGGCCACACGTTGCGGGCTTCAAACCACAGAGCCTAACGTTCCCATATGTATCATATGTTCTGTCCTACCGTACACCGTCACGCGCACGCACACGCACGCACGCGTGTCAATTCTCACGCACTCGTGCACGCACGTCGTCCGCTTAAGTCCTTTCACGAAAGAAAGAAAAAACGAAACGAGAAGGAACACGTCGGTATTTCCAACGGGGAGCAATTAGATCGCGAGTGATTGCCGAAAGATAACAGATAGACGTGTCCGTCTGACAAAGCCGAGGTCTCCTCGGAGCTGTACAAGCATCTTGGCGGTCTGTGGTTCTGTCACTAAAGGGCCATTATTCTCGTTATTGTGTCATTGGGAGGGACTTTCTTTAATGGTACATTTTATAAGGAACCTTTGCACGTCATTACACTTTTACGTTGCACAAAGAACGTCTGCGAGTACACGGGACAATGATACAGGAAACCGTACCGGGAACATACTTTAACTGGTACAGAACTGGCTGCGGTCATTGCGGCGTTATATTCGTTTACTTTACGTTAATCATGGCGTTTTATGGTAATTCAATCTCGTCTTTCCCGCGCTTCTGTCTCCATCCCCTCGAGAGGGGGGCCGTCCCTCGGATTAGTTCGCAGTGTTTCATTCTGCAATCGATCCTGCCATCGTCGTCGATACGATTCCCGGCGCAACGGAGGATCGTGCACGTCGATCGGTAATCCGATCGATCGATGAATCGATCGACGGATCGATCGGTTGTCGTAGTCGCCTCTGGCCGGACTCCGCCACGGCTCGTCGATCAAGCCCCTGTCCCCATGTAAGGAGAACCGATTTGTTCGTTAATAATCCTTCGTCGTTAGTACTTAATTAATGCCTCGCGTAATTAGCTTCTCTACATAGGAGAAGGTAATCTGTTCGTTCCTTCCTTTTTTTTTTTTTTTTATATTGATAATCGCGCTGTTCCAACGATTAACCGGTTTCTTGCACTTCCTCCTACCACACACACACACACACTCGAGTTTAATGTTTCTTTGATGTTCGCTTATTGGCTGTTTACATTACCAATGATTTACGACGCGGTTACGATTCCCATAAATCTCTACCCTCGGTACCCACGAAGGGCGTGGTATCCGAAATTTCTCGAACCAAGGGGTACTTCGCCCTCGTTCCAGATTAGTTTGCCCACGAACCTCGAATCACGAGCGTTCACGTCGCGGGACAACGCGAACGATGTACGTACATACATACACAACCGAGTGCACAAGATATTTACCGTGGTACACCAGTGGATTCTCCGTACGCACGAGAAGCATTAAGAGCCGCGCGGATCCATTACGAATAATCACATCTGACAGTATCGCCGCGGACAAAAGTCATTGCTCCTCGAAGGACTGGCCGAAGAGGTTTTCTTGAATATTTTTCGACACATAATACTCTGGGCGGTTAGCTCCGTGCTCGCTCCATCGACTTCGATCAAATCGTACGAGCGAGACGGAGAGAAAGAGAAGTCTCTCGAGGGACCCGATAATAAGCTGGGAAAGAGGGGGGCGAGGATAGGGAAGACGAGTGGAGGGAGATGTGGACGTTTGTGGTTGGCTCGCATTAAAATGTTTACGATATAATTCCGGGGAACGATACCACAATTTGTCTCTCCGAATCGTGGGTGGAATGTGGAATTTCGTAGAAGAGAAATTTCTAGATACTTTGCTCGCACGGATCCGTGCGGTTATTTCGAAACAGTGACACGATCGTCTTCGAATACACCGAGTGCAAAAGTGAACGATTTTTCGGATGCAGCATCGTCAAGGGGATAAAAGTGTAAAGGAGCGATTGGTTTTTCACAAGGATATAAAACGTCGAGTGAAACCAATGCCGTGGAAGAAACGCCAGGAAGACGAGGTGGACAAAGAGGACGGCGAACAGAGACGGAGGGAAGCCAATGATATTTTTGTGGTAGCGGAAAGTTAAGGCCGGTGGCCGCAGAGCAAACGTCGGTCGGCCGCAATCTTCGGTCAATTTCCGAGCAAGAGGCAAGCAATCTTACTGTGCAAACAAAAAGGTGGCCACCGTGGGGTTATCTTTCGACAAAAGGAACGGAACGAAGCCGAGATGGAGAGAATCCGTTGATCGACCCTTTGTCGGTGGCCCTTCTCGTCCGGAGATGTTTCAGTGGCAATCGCATCGATAATTTCGCTTCGTTTCTCGACTACCGTACACCATCGAGGCGCTCCTTGTAAATGCAATCCTAGAATGCCCGTGTATACCTCTTCCTCGTCCGATTTTTTCGAAAAACTCCTCCCCTCAACCCCCCGGCACCGTTCTTCGGCCTCGCCGCGCGTGGAATTTTCATTCGTTTCAATCGCGTAGGATAATGCGCTTCGGGTTTTTGCCGTGAGAACGTAGGATACAATGATTTCGTGTATTCGTCGAAACAGAGTTATATGATTTCTTGCCACGTTTATTGGATGATTGGTCGAGATGATACGTGTTCGATTATCGAAAAAGAAAAATAGAAAACGCGAACCATCCCCGAACTAACTATATCCCCTAGGGCTTCGTCGTGGCGCTTGACCGCAGGTAAATTACCAGAGAGGTTCTCCCCATCGGCAATCAGTTTTCCATCACGACTCTATTAACCGGCCGATCTAATTAATGCCTCAGAAATTTTTCTTATCGAAAGCAGACGATTTCGCCGTGTGAGTCCGGGGTTAAGACATCGGTCGATCGATCTTTCCGTGCGCCGGTGGAAACAAATGAGCTCCGGACAGCAGAGGTTCGAAGCGGCCCTTTTGAGGGCCTTTGATGCCCGGCAGCTCTCTTGGGTCAGCCACCACGCCATTCACGGTAGCCCGTTCGGTCTCCTCTGACCTCGACACTTTTCTTATTTTTCTTTCGTCCGGGGTTCTTTCTTTTTTTTTTCTGCATCGTCCCGAACCATCGCACCATCCCGATCTCTACACGAATACCGTAATGAACCTCCTAGCGGAATGGACAATGGTCCCCGGTACGTCCGAGGACCAGAAGGGTTAATAACGATCCTCCACGATCATTAGGAACTACCCTCCCCGTCACCCTCTCCTACCAAGGCAAATCGTTTGAATTTACCTTCGAGTTACATGTCTTCTCGAGCCGAACGATTAATTCCGTACGGAGTATCGGATAAACGGATCGATCCCTTGTACGATGGAAATCATGGATAATATATGTATCGAAAGAAGAACAACAGAGGAACCTGCTTCGCGCGACCCCTATCCGACTAATCAGTGTTTCGACGAAACACCGCGCCGCCTCGGAGCCTTCTGGTCAATGCGGCGCAATTAAAATGAAAATTGCAGTTCAATAGTGTCGCAAACAAAAGGAGAGGAGGGCCCCAGTAAATTGCAACGGTGGCCTTTAGCCACGAAGTCCATTGTCGATGGTAATATTGATTAATTACAATGCGGAGAGTGCCGGCTTGTCAGGTAGACAGACACCTTCGGCGATCCTCCGCAATCATCAAGCCTTCCATTAGCAACAAAGAAGCGTATGGTGCGCGCGCGCGACGATCGTTGGTTGCTCCGGGGCTTTATCGCTCGGAAAAGAGGGGAGGGAAGGTGAAACGTACCCCTGCATTTTCGGAGCGTAGGAATCGCGGAACATCTGTGGGCGTAGCTATTCGTATTAAAACGTGAACATCGATCCACGACAGCTGATGATCATTTTTTCCGGATTAAAAGATTCCGGGCGGTTGTGCTGCACTCCAAAGCAGATGTAAAAGTCATGTACAAAAAACATCGATAACGACAGAGGCCGGATTATAGGGACCGCGAGCGTGCCCCGTTAAGACTACTCAGCCTTAAATCCCCTTTAACAGGATAATAGAAAAGTTATCGTTCGCGTTACACAATAGTCGGGGCGGGGTCTGTAATTAATAGTCTTTACGAGGGCTGTCGTTTCGAACTGTCTCATATCGAGACCCGGGTTTCCGAACGACGATAGCTTCGAAACGCAGAGGAACAGATATCGGTTTAGACGAATTATAAATTACAATTACTCGACGATTGAATAAATTATTTATTGCCACCTACGTGGCGGAACGGTTTATAAACTAAAGCCCCGGGAACACCCTCTCGAATCAGAAGGTGGGAAGTCCTTTCTGGGCCGGAAGGGTAATTAATTAAGTTTGACTTACCGCATGAATTACAGGGGCTCGAAGTCAATTAATTAATTGTAACTTAGTCTACCCTCGGCGAACGCCCGCGTTACGAAAGGGGATTTTGTCGCATTTTAAAAGCTGTTACGGAGTTTCGGGGGAAATAATGAATATCCTTTCGCCAGGAAATTGTACACCCTCGATCCTACCTCTGTCGATCGATTCACACGGGGCTGTCAGGACCTAAATATCCATTGCCTCTGGAAACTTTTCATATTTCCCCGTTACACTTACACATGAATTTTATGGATCGTGGTGGCACGGAATTTTTCCGAGCGAACAGAAAAGCAAAGCGAGAAAAGGATACGAAGACCGATAGGTAGGAAAGGGCAGGGGGGGGGTGAGATGAGGGAGGGTCCAGGGGGCGGTTAGAGTATACTCGAGAATAAAAGAAACCCGGCAAGAGTAATGCCTGGGGAAGCAGTTAAATTCGTTGCATGTGTGCCCTCAAGAGATTTCTCCTCGCCCCTACGCCGCCCTTTGTTTCTGTGTTAGTTTAAGCTTTTGTTTCGGTTATACGACCGAGGATACCACGGAGGGCCCCCGATAAAACGAAAAACAGAGAACCCACCCCACTTCACAATGCCGTGTATTTGCATAATTTCGCGTAATCTCCGCCATTTTCGCTTCTCCGCGAATCTCTTCACCCTTCTTTTCGGAAGAAAGGTGTCGAGGGTGGTAGGGGGGGGGTCAGATTAATTTACGAGAGGGTCAGATTAATTTACGTTTCTCTAAATAACGTTCGAGTAAGAATCCGTGGCCATAGAGCTATCCTGTTGGTTACTTAATTATTTTAAGCGACAGAAAGGTCGAACGTTTATCGAAGGATTGTATAGAGTATAGAGGAACGGTTCAAACGGCTGTCGTATCGAGCCACGCCGCAAAGGAGCGAACAGATTCGGATAAGTTTCGCGTCGTGACTCGGGAACTGGCAGTAATGGCGAACGGAACTCGCCCCGGCGAGATGAATTCGAATGATTAAGAACGATTGGATTGTAGGTGCTCGCTTCAATTATGAGCAAGGCACGCCATTCCCTCGTTATATCGCCGCGCTACTCTCGGCTCGCAACAACGCGGCCGTGGGGGTACGCGACTACGAGCTGCGCGCACACAGGCTTTGGTGGACGCAGAGGCGCGAACTTTTAATACGTGTGAACGCTCCTTTATTAGTAGCGTGACCAATGAGCACTGACGCTATTAATCAAACCTTCTAACGTCGCTCTGTATACGCCGCGCGTACGTAGTACACCCTACCGAGTACCGAGAAGACCGGTCCTCCTCCAATTATCGAGCGGCCACGGCCTTTCTGATTTCAAATTGAATTACAGAATTGTCTCGCTACTAGTTCATCTATCGGACTTCTCGGTTTGATCGATATTCCTCGTCTTCCGGCACGTTTGTTCGTGAATACGTACGTAGAAGAATGTCTACTCAGATGTGATCTAGAGATTTGATTATAACATTACATAGCCCGAAAATCTAGGATCCATCAAAGCTTCGATGAGCATTCCTATCCTAGTGTGTGTACACCGACGTTATCGTCTTTTCTCCGTTGCCACGGAAAATAACGGTGAAATGATGCGAACGTTGAAACCGAGAAAGAAATCTCGCCTCTGCTTTACCGCTCGTTTAAGCGAGATACGAATCTCGCCGGCGAATTAATTATGGAAACACTTCCGGCGCGGTGAAAGCGGAAGTAGCGTGTAGAAGAAAGCCTAATCAGCGCAACGTACGTACGAACAATCGTAAGTTATAATTTTTTTCTTTTTTTTTCGCCCAGGTATATATATATATATATATATATATATGAATATACACATACGCTCGTATCTCCATCGGACTATTGTAAGGGTACAGGTTTTTTTGCTAATTAGAATGATTTACGATACTTAATTACGATGAATATCAACGACATTACCGTGACCGGTAGCGAGTGTTTCGATTCACCGTGAAGAACTGTGCGTCGCGGCGACCATTTCTCGTTTTCACGTTCCCTCGACAATGTTCGATTTACCTTGGTGCTCGATTAATTAATCAAGCGTTTTCACGCGCGCGCGCGACACGTTTCTACGCAGGAGATTCTCGTGGTATCTCGTTTGTGCTTTGGTAATTAACGCGTTGGGATTGTATCGTAGGGAACGGGGGGGAACACGAAAACAGAAGCTTGTGTGTGTTGTGCGTGTGTTGGTGCGATTCGAAACACGGGCGGTGCTCTCCGTGACTCGCGTCGATCGTATGCAAATCTAAATGCAATCTGCCGGTGCCGACGACGACGGGTAACGGTCGAGAAACCTTAGGTGATCCGAGGCGATCGAATTTCGAAATCGACACGACTTGCATCGCGTATAATGGCCGTGCAGTTACAGGTGTGCCCAATCATGATCGTTACAATCTTTTATTTGCGTATACCCTCGAGGCCCGATCGGACACGATCGCCACGTATATATGTATGTATGTATACATATATGTATGTACGCGTTACCCGAATCGATTTGTGCGAGGCAGACCGGAAGTCACCGTGAAACCTAACCGTGTTGCAATGTACACAAGACGATCAGTGTGCACTAACGAACCGGACTGTTTATTACGTACGTTTGTTGCTTAATCTAGTATAATTCAGAGATACGATCGTTCGAATGATCGCGCGTAGTCGTTCGATGGAATCGGCCGATGACGTTAACCGACGTTCAATTGACCATCTGTCGACATGTGTGGCGATCGCGTGTTCGTGTCCTGCGCAACGATCTGTCAGGTGATCAAAGAAGAACGAAAACCGCTTCTAATGGCGAAACAAAGATTCAGTCACGATCGAACTGTTATTCTTTTCCCGGGCAATTAATCTCGGACTGTGTTGTCCGGACATGGAATTATGATATACAACTGTCCACGTTTATTGGAATCTAGATATTAGAACGTAAAAGAGCGATCTATCGAGATAGAAATTAAACCACGTTACAAGCTCAGAAACGCGAAAACCTACCCCAAAGACGTGGACGGAATGAACGTGGTCGTGGGTCGGAGGGGTATCCTGTAATCTGTTTATCGTGCCCTCCCCCATCCAGGTTGCATTCACGACGTCGATGCACCGAATTAACGTTTTATTGCCCGGTAACCGAGGATGTTCGTTACCACGGCGCAACCAACCTCGCGTGCTGTTAATACCAGGGGTCCAGGATGTATAAAAGTGGATCAATTAAGGATTCGCGGCAACAACAATCGCTTATTACAATTTTCTCATCCTTGAAACATAACCATCCCGCGTAATTATTCAAATGCGTGAAACTGTTCGTTCAACGAGAGTTCCTCGATCTCGAGAACCCTCCGTGCAACCGGAATTCAGGGTGAAAGAAAAGAAAAAAAATAGAAGAAGAGACGAAGAAGAATTACCAGGTGGAATGGGTGACGCAAATTCATTAGACTCATGGGCGATCGCGGATGGAAAAATATCTTCCCGAACTTCTCCCGATAGAATCTTTAATGCCATCCCATCGAGACGAGGAGGAAGGGGGCACTCTCTTACGGAATAATTTAACAAGCCGAAGCACCTTTAATCACGAAGTTTTTCCTCCCTACTCCCCCACTCGCGCATTTCTCTTCTCTCCATCGAGTTTGCAATAATTTCCTTTTTCGTGCTTCGGGGGAGGGCAGGTTGGAACTGGAGAGCGGTGGAAAAAAAACCCCGGGAAGGGAACAGTGGTCGCTTAAAAGAGGTTCAAAGCGAGTGACGAACAAATTACCGGGAAGTTTACCAATCCGCGCACTTCTGGCCCTATCTCGTCCCCTCTCGTCCTTCTCCCACCCTGCCCCATCGAGCTCTCGTCTTTTTTATATATTAATCCCACCGCAACGACGCGCTGATAATCTTGGAAAGGGCTGTTTTAAATTGGCTCCTTTGACGCGATACGCCGCGCGATGAGTTTCATATCGGAATAATTTTCGAGCATCCCTCCTCCTCTCGGCCCTCCCCCGTCCTCTCGAGCATCAGTCGCCTCCCATTTTCTTCTTTTTTTTTTCACGAACCGCCGTTTTTATCGCGAGCTCGTCAACGAGTCGTGCTCGCTAAACGTCAGGATACGTTCGACGTTGCTTCCTGTTACCAAATATTTACACAGAAATTACGTCGTTTTAGGTACGATTTCGTGATTGCTTGCGTCTCGTCGTAACTCGTGGAATTCGTATTTTTGTAACAGTCCAGCGGAGAACGAATTTGTCATTTTGCGTTCATCACCAGGGATCGTTCGTCGGACATTAATCACCGTGTGTTACGGTAGTGGGGAGGAATCGCGAAGCAGCAACGTCGATGGAACCGAGAAACAAAAGTTGTGCACGGCTAACGGCGGCGGCCATGACAGATCCGCCCGGCAGCCAATTAAGTCCCGGGAGTGTCGTTAAACCGCCACTCGTTACCGCTAAAATGTCGCTCCGGCGACTCGGTAGGACGGTTTAAAACGAGGAAACGGACGTGAAAAACGACAATTAACGAGCGTTGCGCCCTGATCGCGCGTCGACGATATCGTTACGTGAAAATTTCGCAAAGCGTACCTATGCTTGCGAAGCAACCGTCGAGTTTTCCACCTACGAAATTTTATCGACGTTCCAGCGTGAAGCAAAGACGTGCACGAGGAAAACAGAAAGAAAAAGAATCGTTTAAATGACGGTAATGCCGTGTGTCGACAAAAATGGTACGATTATCATCCGAGCTTGTATTCCTGTTCAGCTCGTGTGACACGAGGAAACGGACGCGAAAAGACGACAATTATCGCGTCTGGAAACACCGTCGTGATTCGTGCACCAATGAAATTATTATGTAAAAACCGCTCGAACATCGCGCACGGAGGTTCCTGTTTGTTCACCAATTCGTTACATTCTTACCACCTTTCGATTTTCCTACACTCGCCATATCCGGATGGTTAATTTTCTTTACCTAATTGATCTGCATAATTACCGATTTCTATCTTCCATTCTTACAAGAAAAAGAAAAATAAGGGATTCGAGAAAAGTCAGCGAACGAAAGTGGCGTGCCCGGTTCAGGCGCGCACGTAAAGCGTGTAAATAACACGCGGGCGCGCTCATCGTTGAATTACAATTTCAACTCGGTATATTACACGGGCAACGGGAAGCTGTTCCAGGAAACGGTAACTTATAATTTTCTCGGATCTTGATCGTCGAATTAAGGCCATCGTTACGCCGAGAGTGCACCCGGGTTGGCGAGACATACACCTAACCTGTACCTATACACGGGAAATACAACGAACGATCCAACGGGTCTAATCAGCGCATTGTTCGCTCACGGCGCGAATACTAAATGTATAGGCGCGCGTTTAATTCGCGCCTAAACACTCGACCCGGGTCGTGTCTTGTGTGTCTGCCGTGAAAAGAAAGTCGCAGCAGGATATTTGAAATGCGAGGAAATGAAATCGTCTGGGTGCCCCGCTCGCTGCTCGTTTGAGAACCGGGAAGATGGTAAAATAAAGTAATTGTTGCTATTACCGGGCGACCGGTGCACCTGTATTCGGTGTATACCAGCCTGTGCACGTGCACGTCCGCGAACGTGTGTAGGTTCCACGGGAGACGTGGGTTGTGTGGTTACCTGTTCGCTACAAGGATTCTCTCTCTTTCTGCGTAGAGGCTTGTGAGAATCCGGGCAATTACGCGGGTCTCAGCTCGCTACGGAGTATCTGGCTTGTTCATAACGAATAAATTTAGATGTCTTAATTGCCATCGGTTAATTGTTGTGGAACGCGGCGCGTGAATACGGCCGCGAATCCTCTCTCTGCTCCTCCTCTTCTTCCTCCTCAAAGACACCCGGAATTCGCGAAATGGGATTTGCGTTGCTTTCACCGTGTTCCACGCTTCCGGTCCCCGCGATCGTTCATTAAACTCCTTGTGTTGCTTCTCACCGGGGAACATTTATGTAACTCTGCAACGACGTGTTTTTTTTTTCCAAATAGGACGTTAAATATACAATGCGTTCCGATGAATCGCGGCGATTTTACCACACTTTCGGATCTTGATGTTATCGTTTCTTTTTAAAGTAAATTGATGTAAGATCGACGTTACGATTTTCGTAAGATCGATCGTGGTAACAAAACGGGATTCTTCGTCATCGGTAGCATTATGTGCGTGTTATAATACATCAAATCGTTGAATTTCGTTTACATTCGTTATTCCCGCGGTCGTCCGAGGCGCCCTTTTGTAATTGTTCGTACGAAAATCGCGTGCTATCTGACCGGCCGAATCGGCCGGTAATTATTTCAATTAAAAGTTAACGGAATCGAGCGCGCGGTTTACGCGCAAAGTAGGGAGGATGGGGGGGGGGCAGAGGGTGATGGGTTAAAGGCGTCGAGGGGTTCGATTAAAATTGCTTACAAGGCGCGTTGGGTTTTACAAATTCCTCGGTCATTAGCGTGGGGTCTCGAGGAAATGATAAAATTAAACGCGCGGTACGCGTCGACGATTACAAACGCACATTATTCTCGCTTTCCTCCTGGGAAAGTTAAGGCATCGAGCGTGTTAATTATAATGAGAACGTTGAGTAACCGCCGCTATACGGCCGCCTATTATCGTTTGTACCGAGCAACAAAATCGCGCGCTGCAAGTCCCTGCCGCATCGGCGTCGGCCGGGCGGCCGGGGGGGGGGGGGGGGGGGGACTGGGAAAGCAGTTTACAGCTTGTTACTTATCGCGATGGAGCGCACTAATGCGGTAATGCACGAGAAATCCTATCGACCGGCAAATCTACCATGAATCGAGCATAACGATGTTCGAAACGGTACGAACCGCGGGCAGCGGCGATCGCGACGTAATGCAATTTTTCGCAATTTCTCGCTTACGTGATTTTTCGCGGCATAGCGCGCGAGGGGTACCCTCCTGCCCCCTTCAGTTTTCCTTGCTTTTTCCTTCCTTTCATTAACAGGCGAACGATGAACCAATTCACCTGTCGTTCAGTGCTGTGAAACGACGAAATCATCGCGATAACGATAAATTAGAGAACCTGTCATCGTTATCTGGTTTCGTTATCGTTTCGAGGTGATTTAAACCGCTCGTTTAACGTAACGCCGTTACGATGTTTCCGCAACGAGTCGACGACCATGGGGGGACTGCCAAAGCGTCGAACACCGGTGAACGAAGCTTGGGCAATCGGGGCTCGCGGTTTAATCCAACGATT